>NW_015163658.1:229897-243461 GCF_001447785.1 Gekko japonicus | reverse complement strand
TTAAACTTTTTGGTCCTCAATTTTTTTTTTTTATCCCCCCCCCCCCCCCGCCGCCATGGTGGGCTCAGGGCAGCTTACAGAATATATATATTCTGTATATATGTTATTATATATTATATGTTATAATATATTATATGTTAAAACACAGAAAATTAAACTAAAACCACACATATAAAATTTAGATATTAAAGAACGTAAGTATTAATAAAAGATGGCGGCGTTCTCTCAGTATCTCGATGGTCGACTACCACCATCATCCGGGTTCTTGCCAGGCTGTTAGTTATTAAGTTAGTGCTGATGTTGGGGCCAGGGCCACGATGTTAAAAGGTTGCCCCTAATCAAAAGCCTGGTGGAAGAGCTCCATCTTGCAGGCCCTGTGGAACTGCAAAAGGTCCCGCAGGGCCCTGACGTCATCCAGGAGCTCGTTCCACCAGCAAGGGGCCGCCAAAGAAAAGCTTCTTTAGGGCCTGGGAGGGCCAGATGGTTTTTGGGACTCGGATCTTTATTTATTTATTCCTCAAATTTCTACCCCGCCCTCCCAGCCAAGGCCAGCTCAGGATGGCTTACATAAAATCAACATTTATTTATTTATTTATTTATTTTTAGATTTATATCCTGCCCTCCCAACGGCTCAGGGCGGCTAACATACGGCAACGCCTGGTTGAATAGATAAAATACAGTAAAACAAAACAGCATTAAAAAAACACAGGAAAACCATACAATATTTAAGGTGCTCTAGTCTCTTCCTATATATATAAATCACCCAAGATGGGAACAGTGATCCCAGTTCGGCGGCCAGCTGTCTCTAGCGCGGTCTCCAGTAGCGCTGTTCTACGCGCATTCTACCCCATATAATGGGGGCAGACAGTAAAACAGTACCACAATGGTGGAATAGTGGCGGTGGTGGCCCCTACTCAAAAGCCTGGCGGAAGAGCTCCGTCTTACAGGCCCTGCGGAACTGGACAAGGTCCCGCAGGGCCCGGATCTCCTCTGGGAGCTCGTTCCACCAGGTAGGAGCTGCCACCGAAAACGCCCTGGCCCTAGTAGGGGCAAATTTCACGTCTCGGGGCCCTGGAACTTCCAGGAGGTGGAGACTCCCCGATCTTAGTGCTCTTGGGGGGACATACGGGGAATGGCGGTCCTTCAGGTACAATTACAATAAAACAAGGCGGTCCCTTAGGTACATAGGACCCCGACCACATAGGGCAGTGGTGGCGAACCTATGGCACGGGGGCCAGAGGTGGCACTCAGAGCCCTCTCTTTGGGCACGCGTGCCATCGTCCCAGCCAGGCCCAGACCATCATTAAAGTGTCGAATTCTCTGCCAAATAATTTTAAGTAAATGAAAGCATTTGGGATTGCTTTCCTTACTTTGTTTGGATCCTCTTAAGTTAATGTATGGGTTGTTTTTTCTAAAGTAGAACCTCCGTATTCAGGTTAAATTGCCGTGTTGGCACTTTGCGATCAATAAGTGGGTTTTGGGTCGCAGTTTGGGCACTCGGTCTCTAAAAGTTTCGCCACCACTGAGATAGGGCTTGAAAGGTAAGAACCAGCACCTTGCACCGAATCTGGTATGCTATCGGCAGCTAGTGCAGTGCCACTGGACTCAAGGGGCCACTGGACTCAAACTTTGTTCTGTTGCTTCACACCAACATGGCTATCCACCGGAATCTGTTTCAGGGCAGTGTGTGCGGCTGGGAGTGTGGGGCCTGGGAGGCAGCCGGGGAGTTGGGAGGCTGGACGGCAGTGGGGCCCGGGCCTTGGAAGCAGCCTCACCGCAGGGAATGCCGCCACCCCCCCCTTTCCCAGCTCCCATTTTGATCCCAGTCTTCCATGTGCTGCTTACAGTAGGTTTTGGCCGGCACTGTGCCTATTAGATGCCTCTTCATATAGGTTGTTATTGGCTTTACATTGTTACCCACGTTGAGCTTGAGTCCAGCGGCGCCTTTGAGACCAACAAAGTTTAATGCTGGGTGTAAGTTTTTTGTGTGCGTGCGCAAAGATCAAAGATACCCTGTGGACAACTCATCATTACGGGAATGCAACCCGGGACATATGAACACGCCTCCTCCCAGAATGATAGTTCGTTAGCCTGCCTCTCCCAGTAGCATTTGCTTGAACAGCACCTTTCCAAGGCCTCAGGCAAAGAAGGTCTCCTCAGCGTCTTCTGCCTGAGACCGTTGAAGTGCTGCTACTGGAGATTTTATAAATTCACAACAATCCGGGATTGGATACAGAATGGAATCCAACCCGGAAGAAAAATCTGCTAATAATTGTATCCCTGATCGACCAGTACAAAGAACCGTGATACAGTTACTGAGAACTTGTTTTACATAAATTCTTATGCAAATCTCTTATATTGCTTAGACCTTATAAAGATCTTTAACATTAATAGAAACTGAAGAATCTTACAATACATGTAATTCTTCTATATTGAATAAAGTGCTTAGGTTACATGCAAGGCTCCCTCTAAGCTATGGAGTCCTGTGAGCAAAAATTCTGCTTTGTGAGCTACTGGCATTAAAGTTGTAAGCCAGTGATTTGGCTACTGCAGAAATTAGTTTGCTCTGGAGCCATCCTTCCTGAGCTAAGACAAAAATGTGTGAGCCAGAGGCTAAGAACCTGTGAGCCAGCTCACACTAAATCAGCTTAGGGGGAACACTGGTTACATGCACTGCTCCCTCTAAGCTGTGGAGCCTTGTGAGCAAGAAATCTACTTTGTTTGCTAGTGGCATTAAAGTTGTGAGCGAGCAGGTTGGCGACTGCATGAATTAGTTTGCTCTAGAGCCATCCTTCCTGAGCTAAGACAAAAATGTGTGAGCCGGAGGCTAAAAAACTGTGAGCCAGATCACGCTAACTCAGCTTAGAGGGAACACTGGTTACACATGTATTGTAAAATTCTTTGGCACCTATTAATGTTAAAGATTTTTATAAAGTCTAAGAACAGAAAGGATTTGCATAGAAATGTACATAAAATAAGGCTTAGTAACTGTATCACTAAGCCTTATTTTATGTACATTTCTATGCAAATTAGTAACTGTATCACAAGGAGCTGCAGTGGCTCAAGTGGTTAAGACGCTGAACTGCAGGCTGTGGAAGGTCAGTAGTTCAGCAGTTTAAGACCCGGGTGCCACATGACGGAGTGAGCTCCCATCTCTAGTTCCAGCTCCTGCCAACCTAGCAGTCCGAAAGCAAGACATTGCAAGTAGATAAATAGGTACCACTTCAGTGGGAAGGTAACAGAGTTCCGTGTGCCTCGGTGTTTAGTCATGCTGGCCACGACCACGGAAAAGTCTTCGGACAGCGCTGACTCTTCGGCTTGGAAACGGAGATGAGCACCGCAACCCTAGAGTCAGATTTGACTGGCTTTCGAGCAAGGGAACCTTTACCTTTTTAACTGTATCACAATTGGTTGGTCAGCTTCTCCCGTGATCTCCAATAATCGTATCACGGCAGGGGCAAAGAAGTCAAGGCTGTTTCGGGATTCAGGAGACCACCTAACCCAACAAGGTTGACCCAAGATGTGGCCACTGGGCTACAGAGCCTCTCCATAATCCTCCGAATTATTCAGACCATCAAGATAAGTATGAACTCATATACAACCTGCATTGTATATATCTGGTCAGACAGGTCAACCACGAAAATGGACTGGGGGTCAGTGTGGAAAGGAGGGGGGCACCAAGATGGGTCAGTGCTGAAGGCACCAGGGAGCCTTCATCCGCCCCTGGGTTCTATGTTTGCTCATATTCCAGATGCCCACATGACTGGGCCAGACCCATGATCAGGTTCTCCGTCATCCCAAGCCCAGGGTTGGACCTGCTGATGTCATGCAGTAGGATCTAGTGATGTCACTATTCATAGCAGCACGTTGATGCACCACTAGGCATCTGCGGACATATGTACACCAGCCTTCTTGCCGCATACGTCCCACCCCTTCCCAAGCAATCTGTTAAAAAAAAAACCTGCTTGCACATTTCTCTTTCTATCTCCACAATTAAAAGGGCTACAAAAAGAAAGAGAGAGAGAGGGACAGGGAGAGAGCTGGGAATTCAGAGGGGAATTTCTGATCGGCATTGCCCCCCCCTTATTCCCCCTCAAGGGCATTGCCCTCTTCCCCCCCCCCTTGGCTATGGTCCTGGGCTGGGTTCAAGTTTTCACTCTATATAGATGCAGTTGTTCATCTAGTGAGGGAGACTGAGGAGGAAGAAGAAGAGAATAGAAAAGATTGGATTCATACCCCACCCTTCACTACCCAAAGGTGTCTCAGAGCGGTTTACAAACTCCTTTCCCTTCCCCTCCCCACAACAGACACCCTGGGAGGTAGGTGGGGCTGAGAGAGCTCTGAGAGAACTGTATTTGAGAGAACTCGTGACTGACCCAAGGTCACACCAGCAGCTGCATGTGGGGGGAATCAAACCCGGTTCTCCCAGATTAGTCCGCGCACTTAACCACGACACCAAACTGATTGGATTTATACCCCCCGCCCTTCACTACTCAAAGGAGTCTCAGAGTAGCTTACAAACTCCTTTCCCTTCCCCTCCCCACAACAGGCACCATGGGAGGTAGGTGGGGCTGAGGGAGCTCTTGACAGTAACTGTCTTTTTCAAGAACAGCTCTTATCAGAGCTACGGCTTGCCCAAGGTCATCCAGCCAGGTGCAAGTGGAGGAGTGGGGAATCAAACCCGGTTCTCCCAGATTAGAGTCCACGCACTTAACCACGACACCAAATCAGGAAATGTTGCTAGTTGCAAACAACAATCCAGTAACCCTTTGCAGGGAACAAGGCAAGTAATCCTCACGACATCGTTTCAGCTGCACAGGAATTGTCCCAGAGTTGTTAAAACGTGATCACAATGGTACAGCCTACACAAACCCAACCACTCCTACAGCCTCCTACAATGATCTCTTTGGAGTATGTGGTAAATCTTTAGGGCGGAGTAGGTCATAAGGCAAAACAAGGCGGGATGGCATATGTAATATTATTAGGAAAGAGAAGACTGACATTTGCTGATAGGGCACGGACCCTTCTGCTGGGAACAGAACACTCCTTTCTCTGGCAGAACCACAGTTTTCTTAAGACTATAGGATTTTTAAAAAAGAATTTGTTGTTGTTCAGTCGCACTGTCGAGTCTGACTCTTTGCGACCCCATGGACCACATCACGCCAGGCCTTCCTGTCCTCTGTCGTCCTCCGGAGAATTGGGGGATTAATATTCCTAACCTCGTAGATTACAAGGATTTGCATATCTTGGCTCATGAATCCATGACGATCCATATGTGTTTCGGGCCACATGCTTGAGCCATTCATTTATCATATGGCAGAGTTACACAACATAACCAAGTCGACACAATGAGTATGCAGCAATCCCCCTAAATACTAATTGGGCAATCCCCCTAAATACTAATATCTAGATTTTCAATTCACTCAATCGGACCTGGGGAGAGTTTAAAGAGCTCCATCACATCTCCCCGGAAAGCACGATGCTCACATTCCTGTGACAGATAGAAAATAGTTTGGCCGGCTGCTCCACAATCACATTCAGGTCCTGGTATTTTGCCCCATTTAAACAACAGGTCTGCACAACTGCCAGAGCCTGTTTGTATCCTATTAGTCGTCTTCCATACTTTGTGTGGCAAGTCAAATCCTGCAGGCCTTCTCATTGGTGTTTATCAGGTTATGGATATCAGGTGGAACTGATTGCATCCATGTTTGCAGCCATTCATTCCCTATACTGAAATTTTGCCATGGCAGGATTTGTGCAGATCTTATTGCTGGGTCTCAGGATCTTAGTCTGGATTGGCCCGTGCCAGCCATGTCTTTGTGGATGGGCAACTCTCTATTTTCGATTATCTTTCTATACTCACAAAGAAGAGCATCTTGTCTTTGGAGATGTGGGGGAGCGATGTGGCACAACGTGGGTAGCCAATAAGTCAGAGTGGGTTTCATACATCTGCTGATGGTTCTCATTGTTGTACTGAGTTGGACTTTGAGTTTGTGGACATGGGGGCTATTGAGCCACAATGAAGCATCCTATTCCGCAGTACTACACACCAACCCCAAAGCTGAGCATCTAAGTGTTGTAACAGACGCACCCAAAAGTTGTACCACATCATTTTGGAGAACGTTGTTTTGCGTGTGTATTTTCGCTGCTACATTGGTACGATGGTGTTTATAGCTCAAGGTCCTGTCCAGGGAAATGCCAAGGTACTTAGGCGTGTGTTTGTGTGTAAGTCAGGTGCCATTAGGGTAGACATTCAGTTCATGGTTGGCAAGATTGTTATTGAGATGGAAACAGGAACATTCTCTTTTTCCTGGATTTTGGATAAGCTGCCATTTATGGTAGTAGATCAAGAAAGGTAGCCGTGTTAGTCTGCCTGTAGCAGTAGAAAGGAGCTGCGGTGGCTCAAGTGGTTAAGACGCTGAACTGCAGGCTGTGGAAGGTCAGTAGTTCAGCAGTTCGAGACCCGAGGGTGCCGCATGACGGAGTGAGCTCCCGTCTCTAGTTCCAGCTCCTGCCAACCTAGCAGTTCGAAAGCAAGAAATTGCAAGTAGATAAATAGGTACCACTTCGGTGGAAAAGTAACAGCGTTCCGTGCGCCTTGGTATTTAGTCATGCCGGCCACATGACCACAGAAACGTCTTCGGACAGCGCTGGCTCTTCGACTTTGAAACGGAGATGAGCACCGCAACCCTAGAGTCGGATTCGACTGGCTTTCGAGCAAGGGAACCTTTACCTTTAGCAGTAGAAAAGAGCAAGAGTCCAGTAGCACCTGAAAGACTAAACAAGATTTGTGGCAGTGGAAATGCCTTTGGGAGATACCTGAAGAAGTGAGCAGTGACTCATGAAAATGCATACCTTGCCACATATTTTGTTAGTCTTTTAGGCGCTACTGGACTCTTGCTCTTTTCTATTTATGGTAGTAGTCAGCCCAAATGTCGAGGTCCCTAGTCAGTATTTCCTCAGTCCTTTCAATTGATTTGTGCCTTACTGCAATCACCATGTCATTGGGATAAGCAAACTTCCTGGATATCATCTCGGGAACATTAGAGATGTATAGATTGAAAAGAACTGGAGTGAGGACCGAGCCCTGTGGTAGACAGTTACTCAGTTTCTTCTGCAGTGCTTCCTGACTGTTGTTGTTGTTGTTCAGTCGCACAGTCGAGTCCGACTCTTCGCGACCCCATGGATCATCTCCCGCCAGGCCCTCCTGTCTTCTGCCGTCCTCTGAAGTTGGCTCAATTTCATGTTCGTTGCATCGATGACACTGTCTAACCATCTCGCCTTCCTTATAGTCCAACTCTCACAGCCATACATGACTACTGGGAATACCATTGCTTTGACCATGCGGACTTTTGTTGGCAGGGTGATGTCTCTACTTTTTATCATGCTGTTTAGGTTCGCCATCGCTTTCCTCCCAAGGAGCAGGCGTCTTTTAATTTCATGGCTGCAGTCACAGTCTGCGGTGATTTGGGATCCCAGGAACGTGAAGTCTGTCACTACTTCCACGACTTCCCCTTCTATTTGCCAAGGAGTGATGGGACCGGATGCCATAATTACTTGGAAAGTTCTATCGCTCAGCATGCTATTTAGGAGTCAAAATAATGGTCTGCAGGGGAAAACTTGTAAAAACTTGTACAGCAGACCATGCAGTTTTAGGCGGTCTTGGAGGGGAAGGATCGGTGTAGACCTATTTCAAGATTTAGGATGGCCGATCGTTGCCAGAAAAATTGGGGGGGGGGGGAGCCCTGCTTCCCTATTGACTCTCCTGGACTTTTTGGTGAGCCTGGGTCAAATGCCTGTCTCCTCCCCTGAATAAGAACATAGGAACATAAGAGAAGCCAGTGTTGGATCAGGCCAATGGCCCATCCAGTCCAACACTCTGGGTCACACAGTAGCCAAAAATACCAGGTGCCATCAGGAGGTCCAGCAGTGTGGGGGCCAAGACACTAGAAGCTCTCCCACTGTTGCCCCCACACCCAAGCACCAAGACTACAGGGCATCACTTGCCCCAGCCTGAGAGTCCGTATCTATACCTTGTGGTTAAGAGCAAGGTAGGTGCAAGTGTTAATTAATATGAAAAGGAACACGTGGAAGACAGCAGCCATGACTTCCATCATCATAAAAAAACACATCTGGAGATGTTTTCTAGTCCTGGAAGCTGCAGTCTCGTTCCACTTCCAACATAAGAAGAAGAGAAGAGATTGAATTTCTACCCCGCCCTTCACTCGGTGTCTCAGAGCGGCTTACAATCTCCTTTCCCTTCCCCTCCCCACAACAGACACCCTGTGAGGTCGGGGGGGCTGAGAGAGCTCTTTCCAGGACTGCTCTTGAGAGAACAGCTCCAAGAGAACTGTGACTGAGCCAAGGTCACCCAGCAGCTGCATGTGGAGAAGTGGGGAATCAAACCCTGTTTTCCCAGATCAGAGCCCACACTCCTAACCACTACACCAAACTAGACTAAGGAACACAAACACAGGCAGAGATCTCTCAGAGTTCACTAAAGGCGGGAATGGCCAGACTAGCTCTTGGGCTATCAGTGTACCAGGACTGAACTCCCCGATCTCAGGCTATCAGCATCTGAGGACTGAACTCCCATGGCTGCTCCTGTGGGGAACTGCAGGTTTGTAAAAGGCACTCAGAATCCTGCATCCCAGTTCTTTATAGGGGATCTGTGATAACGTGGACAGCATTCATAGCAGAAAGGTCTGTTATGTACGCGGGCCGCCACCAGGGGCCCGCGGCACAGGCAAGAGCTTGGACCCAAGAACAATGGAAACTTCGGATCCTGGATCCCCCAGCCCCAACCAATAGCCACTTTGGCGGGACATTCAAGCTCTCCAATGGGAATGGGGGGTGCTGGGTGGATATGTATATAGTTGGCCCTGTCGGGCCGTTAGTCTTTGTCTGTGCTAAGTACAATAAACGTGTGCTAAGCATGTCGTCGTCCGAGTCCTCCGTGCGGCGAACCCAGTACTTTTCAAGGTCTACATGTGTGTAGAAGCCACAGAGGTAATAAAGCACACAGCCCTTGGATAAGCAATGACAGGGTCTCTCCCACTGAGTTTTAGTTATCCTGTTATGTCTGCATGTGAAAGATATTGGGAGAAAGGGTTTGCTCGTCATATATGTTTAATTCCTTGACCACCCTGCGTATGAGTTCCGTCCCACTTTCTTGAGTCATCTGCTCTGCGTGAGGGCTAGTTGCTGAGCGTGGTACAGTTGTAGCCTGCGTGACATTGCAGCCCAATATTGTATCCAGTTGACGTTCCTTAGTGGAAAGGGCCTGGTAAACGCAGGCAATCGGCCCGGCCCTTCAAAGGACAAGAGTGTTTTCAGTCCACACTGCCTCCTAACCTGCAGGCTCCATCCCAAGGACAAGATACGGCCAAGGTTGCCAGGAAACTGTGGCACTGGACTCACCTCCAAAGAGCAGGATTAACTGAGGAGTGTCAGAATCACCGTAGAACCCACGGCAGTCTCTTGTCTTGGCTACCAGCTTCAGGATGATGGTGGGAGTTCCAGGACCAGAAATTAAAAGAACCAGAATATCCTGGTCCAGAGTTATCAGCAATGGAAGCTAAGTTCCACCTTATGTTTCTTATTTTTAACTACTAAAGTAGATTAACGTTCTGTTCTCATGCATGTAAAGGGTGTGGGGGGGACTATCGTTTTACTACTTTAGAACATAAGAACATAAGAGACGCCACTGTTGGATCAGGCCAAAGGCCCATCCCGTCCAACACTCTGTCAGACAGTGGCCAGAAATACCAGGTGCCCTCAGGAGGTCCAGCAGTGGGGCCAGGACATCAGAAGCCCTCCCACTGTTGACCCCCCCCCCAAGCACCAAGAAGACAGAGCATCACTTGCCCCAGAGCCCCTATCTATACCTTTTGGCTAATAGCCACTGATGGACCTCTGCTCATGCTTGTAATTTTGATCTATTATGGGGAAATGTCGAGACAGTGTGCGACTGCAATAAAAAAGGCCAACGCTATGCTGGGGATTATTAGGAAGGGAACTGAAAACAAATCAGCCAGTATCGTCATGCCCCTGTATAAATCGATGGCGCGACCTCATTTGGAATACTGTGTGCAGTTCTGGTCACCACACCTCAAGAAGGATATTATAGCATTGGAAATAGTGCAGAAAAGGGCAACTAGGATGATAAAAGGGCTGGAAACCTTTCCCTGTGAAGAAAGGTTTAAGTGCTTGGAGCTCTTTAGCTTGGAAAAACAATGACTGAGGGATGACAAGAGTCTTGTCTTTTCTGTCTTTCTTTCTTTCACTTGCCCACCAAGTTGTCCAGGAGATGATAGAGGACGAAGGGAGACACGGGGGGGCTCTTGTGGAGTTCCGGAACCCACCACCTTCCACCCTCCCCAGTCTCTTCTGCAATGTCCTTTGCTCCGTCTCCCGGTTCCTTTGCGAGCATTCTGGCCTCTCTCCACTCTGCCCGCCCCCAGCTCACAGCACAGCCACTGACATCCCCCTGGCAAAAAAGCTGACGTTCCTGTCCTGGATTTTGTACTGGTAAACTTGCTGGAGTTCCCTCTCGGCCTTCTCCTCCCACGAGCTGCGACAGACAATCGTTAACTGCAGGACAGGGAGGAACGGGAGAAGAGGAAGACGATACATGAAATTAGAAACACCACAGCCAGCGCTCGGCAGTCAAAAAGACCCTGAGAGGTGCAAAAATACAGATGCATAGCATAAAAGCTTAGATGGCCCCTGAGCAGTGTTCCCTCTAAGCTGAGTTAGTGTGAGCTAGCTCACAGTTTTTTAGCCTCCAGCTCACACCTTTTTGTCTCGACTCAGGAAGGGACGGCTCCAGAGCAAACTGATTCATGCAGCAGCCAAATGGCTCACTCACAACTTTAATGCCAGCGGCTCACAAAGTAGATTTTTTGCTCACAAGCAGTGTTCCCTCTAAGCTGAGTTAGTGTGAGCTAGCTCACAGTTTTTTAGCCTCCAGCTCACACCTTTTTGTCTCGACTCAGGAAGGGACGGCTCCAGAGCAAACTGATTCATGCAGCAGCCAAATGGCTCACTCACAACTTTAATGCCAGCGGCTCACAAAGTAGATTTTTTGCTCACAAGCAGTGTTCCCTCTAAGCTGAGTTAGTGTGAGCTAGCTCACAGTTTTTTAGCCTCCAGCTCACACCTTTTTGTCTCGACTCAGGAAGGGACGGCTCCAGAGCAAACTGATTCATGCAGCAGCCAAATGGCTCACTCACAACTTTAATGCCAGCGGCTCACAAAGTAGATTTTTTGCTCACAAGCAGTGTTCCCTCTAAGCTGAGTTAGTGTGAGCTAGCTCACAGTTTTTTAGCCTCCAGCTCACACCTTTTTGTCTCGACTCAGGAAGGGACGGCTCCAGAGCAAACTGATTCATGCAGCAGCCAAATGGCTCACTCACAACTTTAATGCCAGCGGCTCACAAAGTAGATTTTTTGCTCACAAGCAGTGTTCCCTCTAAGCTGAGTTAGTGTGAGCTAGCTCACAGTTTTTTAGCCTCCAGCTCACACCTTTTTGTCTCGACTCAGGGAGGAGGGGGACTCCAGAGCAAACGAATTAATGCAGGAGCCAAACCGCTCGCTCACAACTTTAATGCCGGTAGCTCACAAAGCAGAATTTTTGCCCACAAGACTCCACCGCGTAGAGGAACACTGCCCCTGAGCCAGATGGCCCTGGCTGGCCTGATTTCATCAGATCGTGGGAGCTAAGCAGCGTCGGCCCTGTTCAGTGTTTGTTTGGGAGACCACCAAGGAAGCCCCGGGTCGCTCTGCAGAGGCAGGCAAATGGCAAGCCACCTCTGAGCGTTTCTTGCCTTGAAAACACTACAGCAGCAGGGGTGTCGAACTCAGGGGTGTTATGAGAGCCGGATCTGACATAAATGAGACCTTGTTGGGCCGGGCCAGGTGTGTCATAAAAAGTAATGCCAGGTAGAGCGGAGATATAGACTTTATAAAGGACACAAACACAAAGGGTTAGTTTTTTTAAAACTTAAAATAAAAACATGCTTAAAACATTAGCTCTGTCAGCTGCAAACCTACTTTTGGTTTATTGACATTCACCACAGAAATCTCATGCTCAGAGTTTAGAAGACGAGAAGAGATTGGATTTATACCCTGCCCTTCACTACCCAAAGGAGTCTCAGACCGTCCTACAAACTCCTTTCCCTTCCCCTCCACACAACAGACACCCTGTGAGGCAGGCGGGCCTGAGAGAGCTCTGACAGAAACTGCTCTTTTTTCAAGGACAGCTCTTATCAAAACTACGGGTTGCCCAAGGTCATCCAGCCAGGTGCGAGTGGAGGAGTGGGGAATCAAGCCCGGTTCTCCCAGATTAGAGTCCACGCACTTAACCACTGCACCAAACTAGCTCTCGGAAGAGACTTGGATTTATGCCCGCCCTTCACTACCCAAAGGAGTCTCAGAGCGGCTTACAAACTCCTTTCCCTTCCCCTCCCCACAACAGTCACCCGGTGAGGCGGGTGGGGCTGAGAGAGCTCTGGCAGAAACGGCTCTTTTTCAAGGACAGCTCTTATCAGAACTACGGCTTGCCCAAGGCCATCCAGCCAGGTGCAAGTGGAGGAGTGGGGAATCAAACCCGGTTCTCCCAGATTAGACTCCACACATTTAACCACTACACCAAACTGGCCCAGATTAAAATGTGAAATGGCTCAGTGATTAAGAGAGTCTGGCGAAGCAAGCTATGATGCAGCAGCAGCAGCACTGGAAGCAGGAGACGGCCAGTTCCACTGCAGGCCTGATGGAGGCCCTCCGGGGGGCCTCATCCGGCCCCCAGGCCACATGTTTGACACCCCTGCTCTTGGTCCTTCAAGGTCAGTATCATCTACTCAAACTGCAGCAGCTCTCCAGTATCTCAAGCAATGTGAGCAAAACATTCTACTGTGTGCGCTTCTGGCATGAAAATTGTGAGCAAGCGATTGGGCTGCTGCATCAATCAGTTTGCTCTGGAGCCCTCCTCCCTGAGCCGAGACAAAAATGTGTGAGCCAGAGGCTAAAAAACTGTGAGCTGGCTCACACGAACTCAACTTGGAGGCAACACCGGTCTCAGGCAGAGATGCTAGCGCCTTAGAGACCAACAAGATTCTCAGGGTGGGTTGATATGTCGACAGCCGCAAGGATAGTATATGCCAAATATTGGGAAATAATGGAAATACCAACGAAACAAGAGTACGTGAACATGCTATTTGAAACAGCGGAAGATGACAAACTGACCCTTGAGATGAGAGCCGGCACGGAATGGACTTTTCAAAAAACTTGGAAGAGATTCTACGATCGGTACAATCAGGGGTCATTTCGTAGAAAAAGAGGTGCAAGAGCTCATTAGCATAACTCATTAGCATAACTTATTTACATATGCCACACCCCCTGACATCACCGGAAGTGTGTCAGAAGGCAATACCCACCGCTCAGGCTCCACTGGACTCGCAGAGGAGGGAGAGCTTGTACCTGAATAAAACTTGGTCTTAAAGGTGCCACTGGACTGTTTTCGATTGCTAGCTATGGAGGAGGGATGCGCAGACCTGCCCTCACAG
>NW_015163658.1:219301-229816 GCF_001447785.1 Gekko japonicus | reverse complement strand
GGGGGGGGGCTCTGCAGCTTGCCTGGCTGCTTCTTGCTCTGACTGAGGGCTGCTGGGAGCAGGGGGTGGGGCTTGTTGCATGTGCCCGCCCCCTGGGCTCTTTACTGCGGAAGCTCCGCTCCTGTGCGCTCCTGCAGGAAATGACCCCTGGGTATAATGTAAATGTAACTGATAGATAAATGTAGTAATTTGAGAACGCAGAAAGGATAAGCTTAGTAAAATAGATAATGAATTTAGAAATTTAATAAGCAGAAGAAATAATAAAGTCTCTTGTTATATGTTATATGTTGTGAGGGGTAGTTGGGGGTTGTTTGTATGTATGTCTGTATGTCTGTAGTATATAATGGGAAAAAATAATAAAAGTGTACCCTCGGGTACTTAAAAAAAAAAAAGATTCTCAGGGTGTGACCAGTGTTCCCTCTAAGCTGAGTTAGTATGAGCTAGCTCAGTTTTTTAGCCTCCGGCTCAGACATTTTTATCTTACCTCAGGAAGGAGGGGCTCCAGAGCAAACTAATTTATGCAGTAGCCAAATTGCTCGCTCACAACTTTCATTCCAGTAGCTCACAAAGAGAATTTTTGCTCATGAGACTCCATGGCTTAGAGGGAACATTGGGTGAGCTTTTGCAAGTCGATGCTCCCTTCATCAGGTACTCAGAAAATCTCGTGGTTCTCTCAGGTGCTACTGGACTCCAATGAGGAGGAGGAGGAGGAGGAGAAATTGGATTTATACCCCGCCCTTCACTGGGAGTCCCAGAGCGGCTTACAAACTCCTTTCCCTTCCCCTCCCCACAACAGACACCCTGGGAGGTAGGCGGGGCTTAGAGAGCCCTCCTGAGAACTGTCCTTGAGAGAACAAGCTCTGAGAGAACTTGTGGCTGACCCAAGGTCACACCAGCAGCTGCCTGAGGAGGCGTGGGGAATCAAACCCGGCTCTCCCAGATTAGAGTCCGCCGCTCTTAACCACTAGTATAGCAACCCTCTGACACTTTCATCTGGTAGAGGTCTTTCACATCACCTGCTGCCTGGTCCTTTTATGTTGAGGTGCCGGGGATTGAACCTGGGACCTTCTGCAGGCCCAACAGATACTCTACTCCTGAGCCGGTCCCAAAGAGCATGAGAAATGAACGGACGCTGTTCAGACCCTTAGGGTTCATCCAGGTCAGTCTTGTTTACTCAGACCGGCAGCAGGGTCTCACGCAGAGGGCTTTCCCATCACCCCCTGCCTGGACCTTTTCAACTGGAGATGCCGCCGGGGACTGAACCTGGGGCCTCCTGCATGCCAAGCAGAGGCTCTGCCACTGAGCCATGGCCCCTCTTGACAGCGCTCCAGGGTCTCAGGCGGAGGGCTTTCCCATCACCCCCTGCCTGGACCTTTTCAACTGGAGATGCCGCCGGGGACTGAACCTGGGGCCTCCTGCATGCCAAGCAGAGGCTCTGCCACTGAGCCATGGCCCCTCTTGACAGCGCTCCAGGGTCTCAGGCGGAGGGCTTTCCCATCACCCCCTGCCTGGACCTTTTCAACTGGAGATGCCGCCGGGGACTGAACCTGGGGCCTCCTGCATGCCAAGCAGAGGCTCTGCCACTGAGCCATGGCCCCTCTTGACAGCGCTCCAGGGTCTCAGGCGGAGGGCTTTCCCATCACCCCCTGCCTGGACCTTTTCAACTGGAGATGCCGCCGGGGACTGAACCTGGGGCCTCCTGCATGCCAAGCAGAGGCTCTGCCACTGAGCCATGGCCCCTCTTGACAGCGCTCCAGGGTCTCAGGCGGAGGGCTTTCCCATCACCCCCTGCCTGGACCTTTTCAACTGGAGATGCCGCCGGGGACTGAACCTGGGGCCTCCTGCATGCCAAGCAGAGGCTCTGCCACTGAGCCATGGCCCCTCTTGACAGCGCTCCAGGGTCTCAGGCGGAGGGCTTTCCCATCACCCCCTGCCTGGACCTTTTCAACTGGAGATGCCGCCGGGGACTGAACCTGGGGCCTCCTGCATGCCAAGCAGAGGCTCTGCCACTGAGCCATGGCCCCTCTTGACAGCGCTCCAGGGTCTCAGGCGGAGGGCTTTCCCATCACCCCCTGCCTGGACCTTTTCAACTGGAGATGCCGCCGGGGACTGAACCTGGGGCCTCCTGCATGCCAAGCAGAGGCTCTGCCACTGAGCCATGGCCCCTCTTGACAGCGCTCCAGGGTCTCAGGCGGAGGGCTTTCCCATCACCCCCTGCCTGGACCTTTTCAACTGGAGATGCCGCCGGGGACTGAACCTGGGGCCTCCTGCATGCCAAGCAGAGGCTCTGCCACTGAGCCATGGCCCCTCTTGACAGCGCTCCAGGGTCTCAGGCGGAGGGCTTTCCCATCACCCCCTGCCTGGACCTTTTCAACTGGAGATGCCGCCGGGGACTGAACCTGGGGCCTCCTGCATGCCAAGCAGAGGCTCTGCCACTGAGCCATGGCCCCTCTTGACAGCGCTCCAGGGTCTCAGGCGGAGGGCTTTCCCATCACCCCCTGCCTGGACCTTTTCAACTGGAGATGCCGCCGGGGACTGAACCTGGGGCCTCCTGCATGCCAAGCAGAGGCTCTGCCACTGAGCCATGGCCCCTCTTGACAGCGCTCCAGGGTCTCAGGCGGAGGGCTTTCCCATCACCCCCTGCCTGGACCTTTTCAACTGGAGATGCCGCCGGGGACTGAACCTGGGGCCTCCTGCATGCCAAGCAGAGGCTCTGCCACTGAGCCATGGCCCCTCTTGACAGCGCTCCAGGGTCTCAGGCGGAGGGCTTTCCCATCACCCCCTGCCTGGACCTTTTCAACTGGAGATGCCGCCGGGGACTGAACCTGGGGCCTCCTGCATGCCAAGCAGAGGTTCTGCCACTGAGCCACAGCCCCACCCCTCCCTTTCCCCAGAGGGCCATCCCTGCCCAGCACGAACCCAGAAAACATGGATTTCCACCTCACCATGTCCATGTACATATTACGCACGCAGCACTCTCTTACAAAACAGGATCCCTTTCATCTGCAGGATGGGTACACTGAAATGGCTCTTCTCTCAGGAATTGTAGAAGAGGAGGAAGGCCCACGAAGAACGCACAGCTCCATAAATTTGATATTCCCAACTCCGGGCATGAGCTTCCAGAGAACAAAGGGAAGCGGCCGACTCACCTGCCCATGAACGTCCTTACAGAAGCCAGTCGCCAGCCCTTCAGCCCACAGGATCCGGCTGCTCTGGTAACGGAGGGCTTTCGCAAGCAGCTCATTCTCCTCATCCTCTGAATCATCACTGCCACGCACCATCACCACCGCATTGCCCTGGAGAAGACAGCATCACGAGTAGTTTCTGGGAGACATTTCGGCCCCGGATGTGATTTTATCATGTAAGAAGACGACCCCCGCTGGATCAGACCCGTGGTCCAGCTAGTCTAGCCAGCAGGCAACATCAGGGGAAGGCCTCAGGCTCTCTGCCCTGTTGTGGTCCCTCCAGAAGAACTGGTTGGCCACTGTGTGAGACAGGAGGCTGGGCTAGATGGACCCTCCCTGGTCTGACCCAGCAGGGCTCTTCTGAGGTTCTTATCAGGGGAAGGCCTCAGCCTCGCTGCCCTGTTGTTGGCCCTCCAGAGGAACTGGCTGGCCCCTGTGTGAGACAGGAGGCTGGGCTAGATGGACCCTCCCTGGTCTGACCCAGCAGGGCTCTTCTGAGGTTCTTATCAGGGGAAGGCCTCAGCCTCGCTGCCCTGTTGTTGGCCCTCCAGAGGAACTGGCTGGCCCCTGTGTGAGACAGGAGGCTGGGCTAGATGGACCCTCCCTGGTCTGACCCAGCAGGGCTCTTCTGAGGTTCTTATCAGGGGAAGGCCTCAGCCTCGCTGCCCTGTTGTTGGCCCTCCAGAGGAACTGGCTGGCCCCTGTGTGGGACAGGAGGCTGGACTGGATGGACCCTCACTGGTCTGACCCAGCAGGGCTCTTCTGGTGTTCCTGTCAGGGGAAGGCCTCGACCTCTCTGCCCTGTTGCTGGCCCTCCAGAGGAACTGGTTGGCCCCTGTGTGAGACAGGAGGCTGGGCTAGATGGACCCTCCCTGGTCTGACCCAGCAGGGCTCTTCTGAGGTTCTTCTCAGGGGAAGGCCTCGGCCTCTCTGCCCTGTTGTTGGCCCTCCAGAGGGACTGGCTGGCCCCTGTATGAGACGGGATGCTGGACTAGATGGACCTTCCCTGGTCTGATCCAGCAGGGCTCTTCTTATGTTATGTTCTTATGGGAAAATGATGTTCTAAAAGCTGCTTTGGGTCCCAACTCGGGAGAAAAGCAAGATATGAATAAATAAATGCCTACCTTAAGCAGAGAGTTCACTGTGACCCTGCAATAGTGGACGAAATCCAGCACATCAGTCGGCTTCACCCCCAGGCTCAGCAAGACACTGAGGTCATCCACAATAAGCACAGGGCACTTCCACGAGTCCCCACCCACAGCCGGGCTTAGGGCTGTCCGAACAAAGTCATGCAGTCCTCTCAGGTTGGAGCCATCTCCGCTGCAGGCGATGGAGGGAGACAGAGAGAACAGTCTCAGGCCGACGACCAAGCCCTTGGGGAAAACACCACATGGCCACTGGGGGTTTTCGTGCACATCCCCAGCACTGCTGTCTGTGCCAGGCGGGCCAATTTGATCACCACGAAAGGGGACTACAAAAATGTTATAGCATCTGTATAACTGACCGGTGGTTTTTATTCACAAATAATTAACATAATGCCCTGATCTGGACAGCCCAAGCTAGACTGATCTCATCAGATCTGGGAAGCGAAGAAGAAGAGGAGGAGGAGGAGGTGGTGGTTGGATTTATACCCCCTGCCCTTCACTACCCAAGGGAGTCTCAGAGTGGCTTACTGGCCTTTCCCTTCCCCTCCCCACAACAGATACCCTGTGAGGTAGACGGGGCTGAGAGAGCTCTGACAGAAACTGCTCTTTTTCAAGGACAGCTTTGCCAGAACTACGGCTTGCCCCAGGTCATCCAGCGAGGTGCAAGTGGAGGAGTAGGGGATCAAACCCGGTTCTCCCAGATTAGAGTCCGCACACTTAACCACGACACCAAAAGATGCCTGCCATTCAAACCCACTCCAAAGCCCTGGCAAAGAGGCAGGTCTGGCCCTTCCTCCTGAAGATCTCCAAGGAGTGAGGGCTCTTCACCTCTTCAGGGAAGAAGAAGAGGAAGAGGAAGAGGAAGAAGAAGAAGAGGAGGAGGAGGAGACTGAATTTATACCCTGCCCTTCAATACCCAGAGGAGTCTCAGAGTGGCTTCCAATCTCCTTTCCCTTCCCCTCCCCACAACAGACACCCTGTGAGCAGTGTTCCCTCTAAGCTGAGTTAGTGTGAGCTCCCTCTAATCTGTGGAGTCTTGTGAGCAAAAGTTCTACTTTGTGAGCTGCTGGCATTAAAGTTGTGAGCGAGGGATTTGGCTCCTGGAGCCCTTCTTCCCGAGCAGAGACAAAAATTTGTGAGCCGGCTCACACTGACTCAGCTTAGAGCAAACCAATTTATGCAGTAGCCAAGTTGCTCGCTCACAACTTTAATGCCAGTAGCTTACAAAGTAGAATTTTTGCTCACAAGACTCCACAGTTCAGAGGGAGCACTGACTGTGAGTTAGGCGGGACCGAGAGAGCTCTTTTGAGGACTGCCCTTGAGAGAACAGCTTTGAAAAAACTTGTGACTGACCTAAGGTCACTCCAGCAGCTGCATGTGGAGAAGCAGGGAATCAAACCCGGTCCTCCCAGATTAGAGTCCGCGCTCCTAACCACGACACCAAACTATACCAAACACATTCCGCAGAGCCGGAGCCATGATGGAAAAGGCCCAGGCTCTGGCGGATGCCAGACAGGCCAGCCTAAATGGTGGGAGAGCCAGCAGATGGCTGCCCAACAACCGTAGCTGGCACACAGGGACATGGAAAGAGACTGTATTGAAAACAGATCAGCCAATATCATAATGCCCCTGTATAAATCAATGGTGCGACCTCCTTTGGAGAACTCTGTACAGTTCTGGTCACCACACCTTAAAAAGGATATTATAGCTTTGGAAAAAGTGCAGAAAAGGGCAACTCGAATGATAAAAGGGTTGGAACACTTTCCCTATGAGGAAAGGTTAAAGCGCTTAGGGCTCTTTAGCTTGGAGAAAAGACGACTGAGGGGTGACATGATCGAGGTTTATAAGATTATGCATGGGAAAGAGCAGGTAAAGAAAGAGGTACTTTTCTCCCTTTCTCACAATACAAGAACCCGTGGGCACTCCATGAAATTGCTGAGCGGTCGGGTTAGAACGGATAAAAGGAAGTACTTATTCACCCAAAGAGTGATTAACACATGGAATTCACTGCCACAGGAAGTGGTGGGTGCTACAAGCATGGACGGCTTCAAAAGGGAATTAGATAAGCATATGGAGTAGAGGTCCATCAGTGGCTATTAGCCACAAGGTATAGATAGGGGCTCTGGGGCAAGTGATGCTCTGTAGTCTTGGTGCTGGGGGGGGTCAACAGCGGGAGGGCTTCTAATGTCCTGGCCCCACTGCTGGACCTCCTGATGGCACTGGTATTTCTGGCAACTGTGTGATACAGAGTGTGGGACTGGATGGGCCTTTGGCCTGATCCAACATTGGAGTCTCTTATGTTCTTACTGTCCTTCAATTATGTGAGTCCCAGCTCATGAAGGGCTTTAGAGGTCCTGGCTGAGCAGGGACAGGTAGCCAGGTCTGCGTGACCCTGGTCCACTTCCTTTACCCCACTGGCTCTCAAAGGGCCACCCTGCACTCAATTGCTCCTCTGGTTTCCCTTCAGAGCAAAGCATTCTGGGAGCACCCTAGCTCAGACTGGCTCGAAGGAATCCAACTAGTAAGTTTGCAAAGGGTTTCTTCTACACACACACACACACACAAATCCCTGGCCCCAGAGTGCACCTCCGCTGCTCCAAGTTACCTGATGAACTGGAAAGGATGGGGCTCGGCCGACTCTTGCCGCTTGCTAAACAGGACATCACGTGCAACTTTCAGGCCTTCTAAGAACACGAGCTGCCCCCGTTCTTTGGCTGTCGTCAGTCCAAGTCCCTGGAAAAAGAGAAAGCGTCACGTCCAGCCTTCTCCGGCCAAAGGAGCGTCTGTGTCGGGCTCCCGGAGGAAATCCTTGTGAGCCGGCTTCATGACACCTCCCCCCCACCCCCAATTCTTCACCCACTCCTTCCAGCCGCCTCGAGGTGAGAAGTGAAAATGCACAAAGCGAGCATGGCTCTCTAAACTGCAACCTGTGAGACAGAAGAAGAGGAGGAGTTTGGATTCATACCCCGCCCTTCACTTGGAGTCTGAGAGCGGCTTACAAACTCCTTTCCCTTCCCCTCCCCACAACAGACACCCTGGGAGGTAGGTGGGGCTGAGAGAGCTCTTGACAGAACTGCCCTTAAGAGAACAGCTCTGAAAGAACTTGTAACTGACCCAAGGTCACCCAGCAGGCTTTATATGTGGAGGAGTGGGGAATCAAACCCGGTTCTTCCGGATTAGGGTCCGCGCTCTTAACCACTACACCAAACTGGCTCTGAACGGTCAGGAGAGAAGTTGTGAGGTGACCGTCTTCACAAAATGGATCACAACTAACTGAAATTGGTTTTTAAAAAGCTACAGGCCGAAATGTCAGATTTTAGGATTTGGAAAAAAGCACAGCTGGTTTATCATTTGGGGCGCACAGCCTAAAAAGGTAAGTCAAGCAGAATAGAGGGCCAGCAATAAAAACTTAATTTATGTAGCATGAAACGAAACATGTATTTATTAACAAAGAATTAAAAAGCATCTCAGCGCCCAATCGCACCTCATATAAAAATGCCAAAATTTCACACACAAGGACCAATGGACTCGACCTGACGCATTTCGGCCTGTATAGGACTTCTTCAGGGGTCAAACACGATGAGGCGCATACTGGCTTATATCATTGTTGTTGTTTGTTGTTCAGTCGCACAGTCGAGTCCGACTCTCCGCGACCCCATGGACCAGATCATGCCAGGCCCTCCTGTCTTCCGCCGTCCTCTGAAGTTTGCTCAATTTCATGTTCGTTGCATCTATGACACTGTCTAACCATCTCATCCTTTGCCGTCCCCGTCTTCTTTGACCTTCGGTCTTTCCCAGCATCAGGGTCTTCTCCAGGGAGTGCTCCCTTCTCATTGGGTGGCCAAAATATTTGAGCTTCAGTTTCATTATCTGGCCTTACAGGGAACAGTCAGGGTTGATTTCTTTTAGGATTGACTGATTTGTTCTTCTTGCAGTCCAAGGGACTCTCAAGAGTCTTCTCCAGCACCACAGTTCAAAAGAATCTATTCTTCGGCGCTCGGCCTTCCTTATAGTCCAACTCTCGCAGCCATACATGACTACTGGGAATACCATTGCTTTGACCATGCAGACTTTTGTTGGCACGGTGATGTCTCTACTTTTTATCATGCTGTTTAGGTTCGCTTATATCATAGTACAATCCAATCATACGATTATATAACGTAGATACAAGATGGACCAGAAAAGAATGGTTCCAAAGTGAAACCACTAGGCACAGAAGAAAAGCATACAATCACATGCCAAATGATGTTTCACTGATAATGATTTCTGGTCCAGAAAGTGCCTTCCAAAGATTGTTTAGCCAAAGCGTCCTCAGTGAGACTGTCCTTAAGCAAGGATCCCAAGTTTCAGGGTTAAGTCCCACCCCGCACCCCTTTTTTGTCCCTTATTGTTTGGGGTCGCCGTGTTTCCCGTAAGAGGTGGACAAAATAAGTCCCGCCCACTAAAGGCCGTACACGGGCTCTGCTTGATTCCCAGAGTCGCTGCTGCCTCGGCTGGCGCTCTCTCCCATGCCACAGTCTGCAGGTCCTTCCCCAGAGGGTCCATGGCAGGGCTTTTTTTGTAGAAAAAGCCCAGCAGGAACTCATTAGCATAATAGGCCACACCCAACAGTAGAAATTAATTTGCTTATTAGGACACACCACTGACAGCACAGCTCATTAGCACATTAGGCCACACACCCCATGTTCGCAGAAGTGTGGTCATCCAGACACACTCACCTTTTGCTTCTTATTCTGTTTACCTTGTTTGTTGTCAAAACCCAGGGCCTTTTTTTGTAGCAGGGACTCCTTTGCATGTTTGGCCACACACCCCTAACATAGCCAATCCGAATGAGTTCCTGCTGTTGGGTGTGGCCTATTATGCTACTGAGTTCCGGCTGGGCGTGGCCACCTCGGGAGCCAGCCGGAACTCCGTTCCTGTGCGTTCCTGCCCAAAAATAGCCCTGTCATGGCCTCTTTAGCTCTCACTGCTGCTGTGGGCGTAATACCAATCCGCCAGGGTGATGTAGAAGAAGAAGAAGAGTGCAGGACTGTCTGTCTAAAGATAGCTTCCAGGCATGTAAAATCAATACTCTCCTAAACTGAGGAGGGTTGCTCTCGCCTATCATTTCCTGTGCTCCCCCCTTCCTGCTTCTCTTCCCAGGCTGGAGGAGGAAGAGGAAGAAGCGGAAGAGATTGGATTTATACCCCCTGCCCTTCACAACCCAAAGGAGTCTCTGAGCCGCTTACAACCTCCTTTCCCTTCCCCTCCCCACAACAGACACCCTGTGAGGTGGGTAGGGCCGAGAGAGCTCTTTGGAGGACTGCCCTTGAGAGAACAGCTCTGAGAGAACCTGTGACTGACCCAAGGTCACACCAGCAGCTGCATATGGAGGAGTGGGGAATCAAGCCCGGTTATCCCAGATAATAACAACAACAAAAAGAAGATGAAGAAGAGGAGGAGGAGGAGGAGGAGGAGGAGGAGATTGGATTTATACCCTGCCCTTCGCTACCCAAAGGAGTCTCACAGCGGCTTACAAACTCCTTTCCCTTCCCCTCCCCACAACAGATACCCTGGGAGGTAGGTGGGGCTGAGAGAGCTCTTTCGAGGACGGCCCTTGAGAGAACAGCTCCGAGAGAACTTGTGACTGGCCCAAGGTTACACCAGCAGGTACACGTGGAGGAGTGGGGAATCAAGCCCGGTTCTCCCAGATGAAGAAGAAGAAGAGGAGGAGGAGGAGGAGGAGATTGGATTTATACCCTGCCCTTCACTACCCAAAGGAGTCTCACATCGGCTTACAAACTCCTTTCCCATCCCCTCCCCACAACAGACACCCTGGGAGGTAGGTGGGGCTGAGAGAGCTCTTTCAAGGACGGCCCTTGAGAGAACAGGTCCGAACTTGTGACTGGCCCAAGGTCACACCAGCAGGTGCAAGTGGAAGAGTGGGGAATCAAACCCAGTTCTCCCAGATTAGAGTCCACACACTTAACCACTACACTAAACTGGTTAAGAGCATTGGACTTGTATCTGAGAGACCCAGGTTTGAATCCCCACTCCTGCCATGGAAGAAGGAGGAAGAGGAGAAGGAGATTGGATTTATATCCTGCCCTTCACTACCCAAGGGAGTCTCAGAGCGGCTTACAAACTCCTTTCCCCTTCCTCTCCCCACAACAGGCACCCTGTGAGGTAGGTTGGGGCTGAGGGAG
>NW_015163658.1:188069-219286 GCF_001447785.1 Gekko japonicus | reverse complement strand
CGAAGACTGTTCATGAGAGAACAGCTCTGAGAGAACTTGTGACTGACCCAAGGTCACCCAGCAGGCTTTATATGTGGAGGAGTGGGGAATCAAACCTGGTTCTCCCAGATTAGAGTCCGCCGCTCTTAACCACTATGCCAAACTGGCTCCATAAGAACTTAAGGACATAAGAGACGCCAATGTTGGATCAGGCCAAAGGCCCATCCAGTCCAACACTCTGTCACACAGTGGCCAAAAATACCATCAGGAGGTCCAGCAGTGGGGCCAGAACTCCAAAAGCCCTCCCACTGTTGCCCCCCCCACCCAAAACCCCCCCCAACAAGAATACAGAGCATCCCTTGTCCCAGACTGAGAGTTCCTCTCTATCCCTTATGGCTAATAGCCACTGATGGACCTCTTCTCCATATGCTTATCTAATTCCCTTTTGAAGCCGTCCATGTTTGTTGGGTGGCCTTGGGCCAGTCACACGCTCATAGCTGAACCCACCTCACAGGGCTGTTGTGAGGATAAAACAGAGGAGAGGAGAACGGTATAGGTCACTTTGGTTCCCCCATGAGAAGAAAGGTGGACGATAGATGAGTTAAATAAATAATTAAAAAGTAATAATAAATAAAGAGAACTGCACACAGATTTTCTCTGGGATTTACCCTTCTGTCCACTATCTTCCCCTGCCTCTGGCAGAAGTTTTGCCTTTTTTGGGGAAAAAAATTGGTAGTAGGAACTATTGCAATGCTGTAAGCGTTTTAACACTACACTGATACACCGACAACTGCCTTGACCCTGGGGCCTACCATGCCAAGCAAATGCTCTGCCACTGAGCCACAGACCCTTCCAAACTGCATCAGACATGAACGCATGAAGCTGCCTTCCACTGAATAAGGCCCTGAGGGTCCATCAAGCTCAGGGGTGTCTACTCAGAATGGCAGCAGCTCTCCAGTGTCTCAGCAGAGGTCTTTTGCATTACCTACTCCTCCACTTGCAGCTGCTGGATGACCTTGGGCAAGCCATAGTTCTATCAGAGCTGTCCTTGAAAAAGAGCTGTTTCTGTCAGAGCTTTCTCAGCCCCACCTCCCTCCCAGGGTGTCTGTTGTGGGGAGGGGAATGGCAAGGAGATTGTGAGCTGCTCTGAGACTCCTCTGGGTAGTGAAGGGCAGGGTATAAATCCAATCTCTTCTTCTTCTAATCTGGGAGAACTGGGTTTGATTCCCCACTCCTCCTCCACATGCAGCAGCTGGTGTGACCTTGGGCCAGTCACAAGTTCTCTCATAGCTGTTCTCCCAATGGCAGTCCTCGAAAGAGCTCTCTCAGCCCCACCGACCTCACAGGGTGTCTGTTGTGGGGAAGGGAAGGGAAAGGAGACTGTAAGCCGCTCTGAGACTCCTTTGGGTAGTGAAGGGCGGGGTATCAATCCAATCTCCTCCTCCTCCTCCATCATTTCCACTCAAGTGGCCAGGGATTGAACTTGGGGTCTTCTGCATGCCAAGCGGATGCTCTACCACTGAGCCACAGCCTCTCTGCAACTCCTAGAAGCATGGCAGCATTTTTGGGCTGACATGGTAGACTCCGGCATAGGAGTAACAAGATAGTTCAAAACACCAAGGACAATTTATTGACAGAACGGATTCAGTGACGTAGGGACTCCGACAGGCTGACGGTTTCAGGAGGGCTAACATCTCTCCCTGTACGAGCAGATGTGTGAAGCAAGGTTGTGGAAATAAGAGAGTGGATCTTCCCCTCCCAAGTTATACACACATGAATATACACGAAGCTGCCTTATACTGAATCGGACTCCTGGTTCATCCAGGTCAATCCTGTCCAGTGTTCCCTCTAAGCTGAGTTAGTGTGAGCCAGCTCACAGTTTTTTAGCCTCCGGCTCACACATTTTTGTCTTCGCTCAGGAAGGATGGCTTCACAGCAAGCTAATCTATGCAGCAGCCAAATCACTTGCTCACAACTTTGATGCCGGTAGCTCACAAAGTAGACTTTTTGCTCACAGGACTCCACAGCTTAGAGGGAACATTGGTCCTGTCCTGTGTTCCCTCTAAGCTGAAATAGTGTGAGCTAGGTCAGAGTTCTTTAGCCTCCAGCTCACACATGTACCTTAGCTCAGGAAGGAGGGCTCCAGAGCAAACTGATTGATGCAGCAGCCGAATCGCTCGCTCACAGCTTGAATGCCAGGAGCTCACAAAGTAGAACTTTGGCTCACAAGACTCCACAGCTTAGAGGGAGCATTGCAGCCAGTGTTTCCTCTAAGCTGAGTCACTGTGAGCTAGCTCACGGTTCTTTAACCTCCGGCTCACACAGTCTTGGCTTTGCTCAGGAAGGAGGGCTCCAGAGCAAACTGATTGATGCAGCAGCCGAATCGCACGCTCACAGCTTGAATGCCAGGAGCTCACAAAGTAGAATTTTGGCTCACGAGACTCCACAGCTTAGAGGGAGCCTTGGTGTCTACTCAGACTTGGCAGCAGCTCTCCAGGGCCTCAGGCAGAGGAGGTCTTTCACATCACCTACTACTTGATCCAGTTTTAAATGGAGATGCCAGTGACTGAACATGGGACCTTCTACGTGCCAAACAGATGTTCGACCATGAAGTCACAGCCCTTCCTAAAGACCATGAACACATGAAACTGCCTTCTACTAAAGCAGTCCATCATGATCAGTATTGTCTACTCAGACCGGCAGTGACTTTCCAGGGCCTCAGGTAGAGCCAGTTTGGTGTCGTGGTTAGGAGCGCGGACTCTAATCTGGGAGAACCGGGTTCGATTCCCCACTCCTCCACATGCACCTGGCTGGATGACCTTGGGCAAGCCGTAGTTCTGATAAGGGCTGTTCTTGAAAAAGAGCCATTTCTGTCAGAGCTTTCTCAGCCCCGCCGACCTCACAGGGTGTCTGTTGTGGGGAGGGGAAGGGGAAGGGAAAGGAGTTTGTAAGCCGCTCTGCAACTCCTCTGGGTAGTGAAGGGCGGGGTATAAATCCAATCTCCTCCTCCTGTTCTTCAGTTTGGTGTCTTGGTGAAGTGCGCGGACTCTAATCCGGGAGGACCGGGTTTGATTCCCCACTCCTCCTCCACTTGTACCTGGTTGGATGACCTTGGGTAAGCCGTAGTTCTGCTAAGAGCTGTCCTTGAAAAAGAGCAGTTTCTGTCCAGAGCTCTCTCAGCCCCACCTCCCTCACAGGCTGTCTGTTGTGGGGAGGGGGAGGGAAAGGAGTTTGTAAGCCACTCTGGGACTCCTCTGGGTAGTGAAGGGCGGGGTATAAATCCAATCTCTTCTCGTCTTCTCTTCTTCTAGAGAAAGGTCTCCCCCATCACCTCACTACCTGGTTCTTTTAACTGAAGACACTGCCGGGGATTCAACCTGGGACCTTCTGCATGACAAGCAGAGGCTCTTCCCCTGAGCCACTGTCCCACTTTCCTTCTGCCATGTGGTGGAGAAAAAGCCCAAGATCTCAAGGAAAAGAAGACCTAGGCATCCGACGAGATTAAGTCCGATGGAGAGTACAGAAATGATGGAGCCGTGTGGAGACAGCTTGCAACTGATGCGACGAGGGCAAGAGAGGCAGAAGTTATTTGTGTAATACAAAACCACAAGGGGTTTGCTACAGATCAGAAACCCATGTGTGCATGCTGACATATACACACACATGTACAGAGAGTGCACGGCCTACAACCTCTACAACTTGGGTGACCTTTGGCCAGTTAAACTCTCTCAGCCTAACCCACCTCATAGTGCTGCTGTGAGGGTAAAGCATGGGAGAATTAAGTAAGCCACGTAGGCCCCCTTTGGGGAGAAAGGCGGGGAGACATGAAAGATGATAGGAAGGAGGAGGAGGAGGAGGAGATTGGATTTACATCCCACCACTTACTCGGAGTCTCAGAGTGGCAGACAATCTCCTCTCCCTTCCCCTCCCCACAACAGACACCCTGTGAGGGAGGTGGGGCTGAGAGAGCTCTTTCAAGGACTGTCCTTGAGATAACAGCTGTGACAGAACTGTGGCTTGCCCAAGGTCATCCAGCAGGTGCAAGTGAAGGAGGAGTGGGGAATCAAACCCGGTTCTCCCAGATTAGAGTCCGCGCACTTAACCACTACACCAAACTGGCTAGATAGATAGATAGATAGACAGACAGACAGACATGAATTGCACTAGCACTTTGCTATGTTTTATAACTATATTGTTGTGATGGAGGAAGGAAGGAAGGAAGGAAGGAAGGAAGGAAGGAAGGAAGGAAGGAAGGAAACAACCACTAAGTCAGGATGACAGAAACGTGCGCTCAGATGGCTTACCAGCTTTTGGGCCACAATGTTGTAGTGACTGAAAGACTGCAGAAAAGCCACGAAGCAGACTTTGCACCCAGCTGAGGAAGAGGACAAAGAGACACATTTTGCTGTGATCAGGCATCTCTAGTAGCAAGGTGATTCTGAGACAAAAACAAAGCAATGCTTTGGAAAATCTTTCCGAAAATGAGAAGTTTCCCCGTTCTCTTGGGAAGGACACAAACGGAGCCAGGAGAAGCCTAGTCCTGGCCAACAGCCGGCTCTGCTCCCAATCCACGCTTCTAGAACTTGAACCCCGGGCAGTGCTCCCTCTAAGCTGAGTTAGTGTGAGCTAGCTCACAGTTTTTTAGCCTCCGGCTCACACATTTTTGTCTTAGCTCAGGAAGGGATGGCTCTAGAGCAAACTAATTTATACGGCTGCCAAATCGCTCGCTCACAGTTTTAATGCCAGCAGCTCACAAAGTAGAATATTTGCTCATAAGTCTCCACAGCTTAGAGGGAACATTGACCCCGGGATAATTTTTTTCTTGGCATGGAACACCTGTGTGTGTGTGTGTCTGTGTGTGTGACAGCAATAGGAAGGGTTTTGCACTTACAAGGGCCAGAGTCAGTTCCGGGCACCTCCAGTAGAGGGGTCAGGAGCAGTGTTACCTCTAAGCTGAGTGAGTGTGAGCAAGCTCACAGTTTCTGAGCCTCTGGCTCACACCTTTTTGTCTTAGCTTAGGAAGGGATGGGGCTCCAGAGCAGACTCATTGATGCAGCGGCCCAATCGCTCGCTCACAACTTTCATGCCAGGAGCTCGCGAAGTAGAACTTTTGCTCACAAGACTCCGCCGCTTAGAGGGAGCGTTGGTCGGGAGTTGCTGTGCTCAAAGGGACGAGCAAAAAACATCTGCCCAAGGGTTGCTCCTAGGCAGCTTCTTCCATCCCCCGGAGGGGTCGTCGGGAGCCAGAAAAGGTTCCCAGGGAGGGTAATGAGGCTGGAAACCATAAATGTGAAGGGCCGAATCACCCGGCTTAGCCGAGGGCCGCTTGGAGGGGAGGCGGGAAGCCGCACGAGATGCCAAAGCGCGCCCCCAAAGCGTGGCTTGTTGCGGAATTGGCTCAAACGTTTCCAAACGCCTTTTCCCAAACGTGAAGATGAGAGGCCATGAGGCCAAAAGGGAAGGAGGAAGTGACCTCATAGGGGCCTTCCTGCTTCCTGTCACTGGCTGCCTTTCATTCCAAGCGCCTCTGAACATTTTTCCGGACTGCCAAGAGATCCTCTGGGGCCCAGCGTTCTCCTCCCCACACATGAGGCAGCCCAACCCTGACCCCGGCCAAGGAAGGAAGGTCAATGGCTTGCTGCCGTTCTCTTCAGTATTTGTTAAGTTACCAAAGACCTTTGCAGAAGACAAGGGTCGCCAAGATGGAGCCTGTGGGCGCCACCACACCTGCTGACACTGTTCCCGGGGCCCGCTAAGTGCTTTTAGAAAGGGGGCGGGACCAGGTGGGGCTTTTGCCCTCCAAGCCTTCTGATTGGCCACTGGAGATTTGACTGACTATGCATTTTTTACACAAATGTCACTTCGGCAGCAGGTGCCCCAATGCTCCCCCTAAGCTGTGGAGTCTTGTGAGCAAAAGTTCTACTTTGTGAGCTACTGGCATGAAGAAGAAGAAGAAGATGAAGAAGGAGAAGGAGGAGGAGGAGATTAGATTTATACCCTGCCATTCACTACCCAAGGGAGTCTCAGAGCGGCTTACAAGCTCCTTTCCCTTCCCCTTCCCACAACAGACACCTTACGAGGGAGGTGGGGCTGAGAGAGCTCTTGACAGAAACTGCTGTTTTTTCAAGGACAGCTCCTATCAGAACTATGGCTTGCCCAAGGTCATCCAGCAGGTGCAAGTGGAGGAGTGGGGAATCAAACCCAGTTCTCCCAGGTTAGAGTCCGCGCACTTAACCACCACACCAAACTGGCTCTCGAGTTGTGAGCGAGCGATTTGGGTACTGCATCAATTAGTCGGCTCTGGAGCTCTCCTTCCTGAGCTAAGACAAAAATGTGTGAGCCGGAGGCTAAAAAATTGTGAGCTAGTTCACACTAATTCAGCTTAGAGGGAACACTGGCTGCCCCCACAGCACAAGGATCGTCCCTGTGTGACTGATGGTAAGTCGTAGCAGCCATTTAGTGGCTGGTTCTGCCTCCAGTGGCGGCCATTTTGCGTCCGGCCCCACTACTTGCACCTGCCGTTTTGTAGCAATGTCTTTGAAATGACTCGTCGTCCCGCGTACCTTTTAAATAAAAGGAGAGGAAATGGTGAACCAGGAAGCTGGCATCTGTCTTGGTGGCACCCAGCAAGGTCAGCTTGCCCTGGGAAATGGGAAAGAGAAAAGAGAAGACAAGAACGTCAGACCGAACGGTCACCAGAGAGGGCTTGGGCTTCACTGACAGGACACCTGCTTTGCACCCAGGGTCACTCGCGGGCACCTCCACTTTAAAGGAAGAAGAGAAGAGATATCCAAAGGTGTCTCAGAGCGGCTGACAATCTCCTTTCCCTTCCCCTCCCCACAACAGACACCCTGTGAGGTCGGTGGGGCTGAGAGAGCTCTGACAGAAACTGCTATTTTTTCAAGGACAGCTCTGATCAGAACCACGGCTTGCCCAAGGTCATCCAGCAGCTGCGAGTGGAGGAGTGGGGAATCAAACCCGGTTCTCCCGGATTAGAGTCCGCGCACTTAACCACAACACCAAACTGGCTATCATGGTGAGAAGAAAAAAGCCTTCCCTGACAGCAGATAACTCTGGGATATGATCACTGAACAAATCACCCTAGTGGGAGAAAGTGGACATGTATCACTTTGAACATTCAACAGGTACCCCATCAACATTGCACCAAAGGACCTGACTCTGCTGTGTTCTCCTCGGGGAAACCAGGAGGAGGAGGAGAAGGAGGAGGAGGAGATTGGATTTATACTCCACCCTTCCCTCGGAATCTCAGAGCAGCTTACAAACTCCTTTCCCTTCCCCTCCCCACAACAGACACCCTGTGAGGTAGGTGGGGCCGAGAGAGCTCTTGACAGAAACGGCCCTTTTTCAGGAACTGCTCTGACAGGACTATGGCTTGCCCAAGGTCATCCAGCAGGTGCAAGCGGAGGAGTGGGGAATCAAACCCGGTTCTCCCAGATTAGAGTCTCCGCACTTAACCACGACACCAAACTGGAAAAAGAAAAATCCCTTCCTGCCCAGAGGGCTCGAAGGGAAAATCTCTTTCTCCCTAGAGGCCTTGAAGGTGGAGCGGAGAGCGCTCTACACATGAAGCTGCCCTCTACTGAATCAGACCCTCAGTCCATCATGGTCAGTATTGTCCACTCAGTCTGGCAACAGCTCTCCCGGGTCTCACGCTGTCAGATGTGGAGCCCTTTGTGTTTTTCGGGACAGGAAACCATGCCCTATTTATTTTTAAACGCTCTTCTTCCCTGTTGACATTGTGCGTATGTTTATGAATTTCAATGGCTTCCCTGTGTAATCTGACACGGTAATCGGATGTGTTGTCCAGCCTTTCAGTGTCTTGGAACAAAATACTGTGTCCTCCTTGAGTTAGGCCATGTTCAGCCACTGCTGATCTCTCAGGCTGGCCAAGCACTACAGAGAAGATTAGAATCCACATGCAAAAGAACCTCCTCAGGAAACAGGAAACCTCCTCAGGAAACAACCCATATACAAAAGAACCTCCGCAGGAAAGCTCCTCCATTAGTATGTTCACAGCCTGGGGAACTCCTACCAGATAATGACTCAGCCCTACCACCACCTTCCTGAGTTGATATAAAGTACCTGCCTACCGTTTTTCTTCTCACTGTGACACAGAGAGTCCTCCATCTTTCTGTGTTATACCTCTGAGGATGCCAGTCACTGCTGCTGGCGAAACGTCAGGTCCTACAAGGCCACGGCCAGACAAGCCAGAAAATCTACAACAGCTAATGGCCTGGAGAAAAACTGCTTCCTGACCCCAAGGTGGCGGTAGGCCTTACACTGAACCACGGCCTCGGACCATTAACTTCACTCTTGCCTGCTCGGACTGGCAGTGGCCCTCTAGGATCCCAGGCAGGTCCTTCCCATTCTCTACTGCCCGGCTCTTTTGACTGGCGATGCTGCCAGGGACCAAAACTGGGACCTTCTACATGCAAAGTGGAGGCTCATCCGCTGGACTACAGCATCCTCCCTTGAACGATGAACACGCGGGGGGGGGGGGGGTTGTTGTTGCTTCATATTCCAGATTTAACCTGTCTGGCATGATTGACTTGCAGCACAACAACCCCGACAACTACAGATAAACAGAGACTATATTAACATACTGAGGAGGAAAATTTTCCATAGAAAAACAAAGCGTCAGAAAGTTGTTTGGAAAACATCCACCTCTGGAAATTATCCCACTCCGTATCACTGTTGCAAGGGCAGCTTCCCATACTTTGAAGCAGCGGAACAGAGGCCGCCGCGTCTTATGGGGCCTCTCTGGAGTCCCCTGAGATGTGAGAAAGCGTGGACCCCTGGGCGAAGTCCGCCCTGTAACATAGGGCTGCCGCCTGGACAAACAATGGGAGGCTGTGAAGGAGCCTGAAAATGGTGAGAGAGAGAGAGCCAGTGTGGTGTAGTAGTTAAGTAGTCCCCAGCAGCATCTCCAATGAGCCAATTTGGTGTAGCGGTTAAGTGCGCGGACTCTAATCTGGCAGAACTGGGTTTGATTCCCCACTCCTCCTCCACATGCACCTGGCTGGATGACCTTGGGCAAGCCGTAGCTCTGATAAGAGCTGTTCTTGAAAAAAGAGCAGGTTCTGTCAGAGCTCTCTCAGCCTCGCCTACCTCACAGGGTGTCTGTTGTGGGGAGGGGAAGGGAAAGGAGTTTGTAAGCCGCTCTGAGACACCTTTGGGTAGTGAAGGGCGGGGTATAAACCCAATCTCCTCTTCCTCTTCTTCTTGGTGGAGTGGTTAAGTGCGCAGACTCTAATTTGGGAGAACCGGGTTTGATTCCTCACTCCTCCACATGCACCTGGCTGGATGACCTTGGGCAAGCCGTAGTTCTGATAAGAGCTGTCCTTGAAAAAAGGGCAGTTTCTGTCCAGAGCTCTCTCAGCCCCACCTACCTCGCAGGGTGTCTGTTGTGGGGAGAGGGAGGGGAAGGAGTTTGTAAGCCGCTCTCAGACTCCTTCGGGTAGTGAAGGGCGGGGCAGAAATCCAATCTCTTCTTCTAATGATGATGGTGATGATGACGAAGAGAAACAAACTCCAGTCAGCAGGTGGGACTGAAAAAGTTATGATCTGCAGCTATGCAAGGATGGCAGAGTCAGTGCACAGTCGCAGAGGACACTCTGCTATTTATTTAAATGATTTAAATCCAGTATTTCCCAGTAGGGATGCCAGTCTCCAGGTGGGACCTGGGGGTCCCCCGGAATTACAGCTCCAGGCTAGAGAGATCAGTTCCCCTGGAGAAAAGGGCTGCTTTGGAGGCTCCCCAGGCTCCGCCCCCAAATCTCCAGGAGTTTCCCAACCTGGATCTGGCAACTCCAGTTACCCGTCCTCCGCCGGGGGAGACCGGGCACCCCTTGCTCCCACTATACGTTTCCAAGATGACCGACAGATCTCCATTAAGAACATGAAATCATAACACCACCATCTCAACGATAATCCTCCCCCCCCCAAAAAAGTAGCATAAATATAACACGAGAAGCCCAGCAATGGCCAGCAGATGCCAAGGGACAAAAGGCAGTAGAGGAAGTGCAGGAGATACGCAGAACGAAGCCGCAGGTCTCCCCTTTGGGCTTACAAGGCCAGGGCGCAGCAGATACTGCCAGGGGAGAGGAATTCTCCAGGACACTGGCAATGCTCCCTCTAAGCTGTGGGGTCTTGTGAGCAAAAATTCTACCTTGTGAGCCGCTGGCATTAAAGTCGTGAGCCAGCGATTTGGCGGCTGCATACATTTGTTTGCTCTGTAGCCATCCTTCCACGGAGGCTAAAAAACTGTGAGAGAGCTCACACTAACTCAGCTTAGAGGGAGCACAGGAAGAAAGGAAGGAAGACTCCCTCTAAGCTGTGGGGTCTTGTGAGCAAAAATTCTACCTTGTGAGCCGCTGGCATTAAAGTCGTGAGCCAGCGATTTGGCGCCTGCATAGATTAGTCTGCTCTGGAGCCATCCTTTTGGGGGAAAGATAAAAATGTGTGAGCCGGAGGCTAAAAAACTGTGAGCTAGCTCACACTAACTCAGCTGGGAGGAAGGGAGGGAGGGCAGTTCCCTCTAAGCTGTGGAGTCTTGTGAGCAAAAATTCTACTTTGTGAGCTGCTGGCATTAAAGTCGTGAGTCAGCGATTGGGCTGCTGCATAAATCAGTTTGCTCTGGAGCCCTCCTTCCTGAGCTAAGACAAAAATGAGAGACTCTGAGCTGGCTCACACTAACTCAGCTTAGAGGGAACACTGCTTGTGAGCAAAAATTCTACTTTGTGAGCTGCTGGCATTAAAGTTGTGCGTGAGCCATTTGGCTGCTGCATAAATCAGTTTGCTCCAAAGCCCCATCCTTTCCAGGCTAAGACAAGAATGTGTGAGCCGGAGGCTAAAGAACTGTGAGGTAGCTCACACTAACTCAGCTTAGAGGGAACACCGACACAGGCCAGTTTCAGGAGCTGCTTTTCGAAATATCTCTTTTTGGCTTTAACTCCCGAGTTCTAAAACTTGATGGGAATGATGCAGCAAGCCAAAAAAGCTCAGATGGTTATCGGCATGGTCCAGTGCCACATAAGAGTCCACCCTTCAAAGCAGCCATTTTCTCCCGGGAGGCTGATCTCTGTCAGCTGGAGATCAGTTGTAAGAGCGGGAGATCCCCAGGCCCCACCTGGAGGCTGGCAACCGGACCCTGAGCCCTCGGCAAGCCCCTCTCCGCCTGCCATAGGCCAAAGGACTACGAGTCCCAGCATGCTTCACTTCCCGCCGTGGCGCGCCTGGCCCCTTGGGAGCCGCCGGTGTGCTCCTGCGGCGGCCCCGCTTCCCTCCCGGCGGTCCTGGGCCGAGGCCTTCCCTCACCTGCTGCGGCCGCTCGACGGAGTCCCCCAGCAACTCGCTCAGCTCCGCAAACATCGCCGCTCGGGCCGCTACGGTTCCCGAGAAGGGACAGAAAGGCACAACAGCGGAGCTCACACGCCCGTTTGGGAGCGTCGCAAGCGGGGCGGCTCGCGCGGCGATCGGGCAGGTGCGCATGCGCCACTGGTCCCGCTGCCAGCGCTGCTCTCTGCTGCCAATTTGGCAGCGGGCGGGCGCGGAATTGCAGGAGGGGCGTTCCGGGCGTGCACGGCAACGTCTCGCCGACTGGGCGGGGAAAATATCCACCAAATGGGCGGGACTTAAGATTTCATGCATACTTCATATTATGCCAGTAGGTAAGTAGGCATGCCCACTGAAGAGTGAGAGCAACCGAACAAGCACAGAGTGGATCAGGCCGTGAGCACACTTTGTTTGGCCAAAACCCTCTTGAAGAAGTGTGCATCAGCGCTAAAAGCTGATACCCGGAATAAGACTTTGTTGGTCTTAAAGGTGCCACTGGACTCGAACTTTGTTCTGTTGCTTCAGACCAACCTGGCTATGCAATCTGAATCTAACCTCGAGGAGGAGGAGGAGCTCTGGCAGAAACGGCTCCTTTTCAAGAACAGCTCTTGAGAGAACTGTGGCTTGCCCAAGGTCATCCAGCCGCTGCAAGTGGAGGAGTGGGGAATCAAACCCAAACATATTGAAGACAATGAGCATTGCTTATGTGGCTTATGTGGCTTGGTTCACATGTGGCACGTGGCTGTATTTATGTTGCTGAGTCGATGAGCTGGTTCAGGCAGCAGAGCGGCTGGCCAGGGGACACATGTGTCCCTTAGGGATGAATGCTGATTTACAGTGCACACTACGTGTTAAACAATTCTTTGGTGTGCAAAGCATTTGATTTCGATGGGGACTGGAGCAGCAATTGGAGGAGGGAGAAATGCTGATTTGTGAATATTTAAAGGAATCTGTCACACACACACACAAGACGGCTGACAGTCACTTAGTTTGTCCAGGGAACTGTAAAAACAACAACTAAATCCCTAAAGGTAAAGGTTCCCTTGCTCGAAAGCCAGTCGAGTCCGACTCTAGGATTGCGGTGCTCATCTCCGTTTCCAAGCCAAAGAGCCAGCGCTGTCCGAAGATGTTTCCATGGTCATGTGGCCGGCATGACTAAACACCGAGGCGCACAGAACGCTGTTACCTTCCCACCAAAGTGGTACCTATTTAAAAAGGCAAAGGTTCCCTTGCTCGAAAGCCAGTCGAGTCCGACTCTAGGATTGCGGTGCTCATCTCCGTTTCAAAGCCAAAGAGCCAGCGCTGTCCGAAGATGTTTCCGTGGTCATGTGGCCGGCATGACTAAACACCGAGGTGCATGGAACGCTGTTCCCTTCCCATCGAAGTGGTCCCTATTTATCTACTTGCAATTTCTTGCTTTTGAACTGCTAGGTTGGCAGGAGCTGGAACTAGAGACGGGAGCTCACTCCGTCTTGCGGCACCCAGGTCTCGGACTGCTGAACTACTGACGTTCCACAGCCTGCAGTTCAGCGTCTTAACCACTTGAACCACTAAATCCCTACAGGCCTATAAAAACACAAAGAGAGCAAATAAAACTGTTTTTCCTTACATGAACTCAGAATATGGGGAAGTGCTGCAGCTTAGCGGTACAACATCTGCTTGGCAGGCAGGAGGCCCCGGGTTCAATCATCTCCAGCTCAAAGGATCAGGCCGTAGGTGATGTGAAAGTCCTCAGCCTGAGACCCTGGAGAGTTGCTTACAGTCTGAATAGGCAATACTGACCCCAATGGACCAAAGGTCTGATTCTGTATAAGGCAGCTTCATGTATTCAATGGTGAATCAGCAAGTGAAATGGGCAGTATTTTCAGGACAGAGAGAAAATGCACTGCAGGGAAGGAACCTGCGGGATTCACTGCCACAAGATGTGCTGAGAGCCACTGGACTGGATAGCTTTAAGGGGGCAGGATCAACAAATACCTGGGGGAAATCTAGGTAGTGATTACATTTTTAATCCCATCCTTCCTCCCAGGAGCATGAGGTTACAAAGTTCTTCCTTTCTCCATCCAGTCTTCACAACAGCCCTGTGAGGTAGGGTAGGCCGAGAGAAAATGTCGGGCCCAATGTGTCACTCAATAGGAGGCCTTCACACTCGTCTACAAACCTCTGCTAACCAAGACAGCTAAGTGACGGGCAGAGGCAGCACATTTTTCCTTGGCTACTCAAGGGCAGCGAAAGGGGAGGACGCTGGCTCAGCCTTTTCCTCTCCCAGCAGTTTAAGAGACCACCAGAGAAGAGGAGGCTTGGTCTGATTGTGAAAGGAAAGGCCTGTATTGCTGGCACACCACCAGGTGGCAGCCCGGATCGGCAGATTCTTTGGGAGCCGGGAAGCTGGAGGAAATCGAAGGAAATTGCTGAGCGGTTGGGTTAGAACGGATCAAAGGAAGTCCTCCTTCACCCAGAGAGTGATTCACACATGGAATTCAGTGCCACAGGAAGTGGTGGCGGCTACAAGCATGGATGGCTTCAAGAGGGAATTGGATAAGCATATGGAGCAGAGGTCCATCAGTGGCTATTAGCCACAAGGTATAGATAGGAGCTCTTGGGCAAGTGATGCTTGGGGGGGTCAACAGTGGGAGGGCTTCTAATGTCCTGGCCCCACTGGTGGACCTCCTGATGGCACCTGGTATTTCTGGCCACTGTGTGACACAGAGTGTTGGACTGGATGGGCCTTTGGCGTGACCCAAGATTAGCTTCTCTTATGTTCTTATGGATAAAGATATGCAGCAGAAGTCCATCAGTGGCCATTAGCCACAAGGCATGGATAGGAACTCTCGGTCTGGGGCAAGGGATGCTCTGTATTCTTGGTGCTTGGGGGTGGGGTCAACAGTGGGAGGGCTTCTAATGTCCTGGCCCCACTGGTGGACCTCCTGATGGCACCTGGTATTTCTGGCCACTGTGTGACACAGAGTGTTGGACTGGAAGGGCCTTTGGCGTGACCCAAGATTGGCTTCTCTTATGTTCTTATGGATAAAGATATGCAGCAGAGGTCCATCAGTGGCTCTTAGCCACAAGGTATAGATAGGAACTCTCGGTCTGGGGCAAGGGATGCTCTGTCTTCTTGGTGCTTGGGGGGGGCGGCAACAGTGAGAAGGCTTCTAGTGTCCTGGCCCCACTGCTGGACCTCCTGATGGCACCTAGTATTTCTGGCCACTGTGTGACACAGAAGAGTGTTGGACTGGATGGGCCACTGGCCTGACCCAAGATTGGCTTCTCTTATGTTCTTATGAGGGCTGGGGAGATCTCAAGGGACACCCGTTCAGCACCACAGGGACTCGGTGAAACCAGACCAATCCCTTTTCCCGTGAGAGGGTGCCTTTGCCAAAAAAACCTGACCAGGGTGATCCGTGCTCTCATCACATCCAGGTTAGATTACTGCAATGCACCCTACGTGGGGCTGCCTTTGAAGACTGGCACGATCACATGAAGCCGCCTCATACAGAGTCAAACCATCCTTCCCATCAAGGCCACTGTTGCCGTCTCAGACTGGCAGCGGCTCTCCAGGGTCTCAAGCAAAGCTCTTTTGCATCACTTCCTGCCTGGTCCTTTTCACAGGAAGGACTGGACCCCTTGAGCCCTGTTGTTGGCCCTCCGGAGGAACTGGCTGGCCACCGTGTGAGACGGGAGGCTGGACTAGAAGGACCCTCCCTGGTCTGACCCAACAGGGCTCTTCTGAGGTTCTTCTCAGGGGAAGGCCTTGGCCTCTACACCCTGTTGATGGCCCTCCAGAGGAACTGGCTGGCCCCTGTGTGAGACAGGATGCTGGACTAGGTGGACCCTCCCTGGTCTGACCCAACAGGGCTCTTCTGAGGTTCTTCTCAGGGGAAGGCCTTGGCCTCTACACCCTGTTGATGGCCCTCCAGAGGAACTGGCTGGCCCCTGTGTGAGACAGGATGCTGGACTAGGTGGACCCTCCCTGGTCTGACCCAACAGGGCTCTTCTGAGGTTCTTCTCAGGGGAAGGCCTTGGACTGTCTGCACTGTTGTTGGCCCTCCAGGTTGGGCCCCCGTGTGAGACGGGATGCTGGGCTAGGTGGACCATCCCTGGTCCGATCCAGCAGGGCTCTTCTGCTGTTCCTCTCAGGGGAAGGCCTCGGCCTCTCTGCCCTCTTTGTTGGCCCTCCAGAGGAACTGGCTGGTCCCTGTGTGAGAGAGGAGGCTGGACTGGATGGACCCTCACTGGTCTGATCCAGCAGGGCTCTTCTAATGTTCTTCTCAGGGGAAGGCCTTGGCCTCTACACCCTGTTGATGGCCCTCCAGAGGAACTGGTCGGCCACTGTGTAGTTTGGTGGCCGGCCAGCCACCCGATTGAGAAAGCCCGCTGTTCCGCAGCCGGCCAAGTCCATTTGCATCCAAAATGGACAGCTTGCCCTCACCGTGGCGGCCAGCCAGGCGGTCAGAGGGTTCAAATTCCTCTCTTCTCTTCACCTGAAGCCATGGGAAGGAGGGAAGCTGCCCTTTCGACCCCCTTCTTCGCCTCCACTGTCTCTTCCCCTGAGTCTTTAACGCAACTCTCCTTTCCCCCTTCCCAACTGGAGCCAGCCAAGGGAGAAGAATAGCCCCTTGTCTCAAGATTTCGTGGCTCCCATCCTGATCGGTGTCCAAGGGAGAAGACCAAACACCGGACTGGTCTGCCTGCCAGCCAGTTCCTACTCTCTCCACCACCACCCCACCGCCTGCAGTTAGCCGCTCACAAAAAGAGACAAGCCCCCCCCCTTTCCTTGGCCGACTGAACCGAGTCGTGCAATTTAATAGCCTGGCCGTTCCAAAGCAGTTACAGTGCTTCTCACAAAACCCATCTTGCCACACTGAGTGGTGGGCCAGTTCCGGTGATTCCAAAGGGGGGGGCTGATTAGTGTGGCCCTGTGAATGGGCACCTCAGACCAATGCTCCCTCTAAGCGGCGGAGTCTTGTGAGCAAAAATTCTACTTTGTTGAGCTGCAGGCATGAAAGCTGTGAGCGAGCGATTGGGCCCCTGCATAAATCAGTTTGCTCTGGAGCCATCCCTTCCTGAGCGAAGGGGAAAATGTGTGAGCCGGAGGCTAAAAAACTGTGAGCTATCTCACACTGACTCAGCTTAGAGGGAACACTGCCTCAAACCAACCTGGCCCATTTCACACGAGTTCCCTTCCTATTCCCACACCGTGCTTGCGAGGGGGCAATGGAAACGTGCTGACGTTTTACACCCGTGAAGCCTTCCTTCTGTCGGGCTTCCTAGGAAACACAAAAAGGATATTTGACAGAATGACTGGGGGGAAATGAAGCTGGCCCTGCTGGTGGACCTCCTGATGGCAGCTGGGTTTTGCCACTGCATGACACAGAGTGTTGGTCTGCGTGGGCCATTGGTCTGATCCAACATGGCTTCTCTTTATGTTTTTATGCCTGGAGCAGTGATGCTCTGTCTTCTTGGTGCTTGGGGGGGCACAGTGGGAGGACTTCTGGTGTCCTGACCCTGCTGGTGGACCTCCTGATGGCACCTGGGTTTTGGGCACTGTGTGACACAGAGTGCTGGAATGGATGGGCCATTGGCCTGATCCAGCATGGTTTCTCTTATGTTCTCTATATTCTTGGTGCTTGGGGGGCCACAGTGGGAGGGCTTCTGGTGTCCTGGCCCTGCTGGTGGACCTCCTGATGGCACCTGGGTTTTGGGCACTGTGTGACACAGACTGTTGGACTGGATGGGCCATTGGCCTGATCGAACACTGGCTTCTCATGTCCTTAAGCTGCTCTATACTGAATCAGACCATTGGTCTATTAAGGTCAGTCTTGTCTCTTCTTTTTATTTAATTTTTTAACTTTTCATCAATGTACAACTGAATGGAGAACAGAGTTATTTCAAACAATTACTTACACCATGAAAAGAAACATCTCTATAATATACTTTTCATTTAAACGTTTCTAAAAGCATATAGTTTTTTGATACAGGGGTTTTTTCAGAATTAAGCAATTTTCTTCCATATATAGCTAATTAGAGGAAACCATACAGTATTGTATCTCCTGATTGGTAGCTGCTCTCCAGGGTATTAGGCTGAGATCTTTCACATCACCTACTGTGCAGTCCTCTTAACGGGCGATGCCGGGGATTGAACCTGGGACCTTCTACATGCCAAGCAAAGGCTCTGTAGGGTATTCAAGGCGTTCAGGGGTGGTTTGCCATTGCCTACCTCGGCGTCATGACCCTGGTATTCCTTGGAGATCTCACATCCAAATACTGGCCTGGGCCGACCCTGCTTAGCTTCTGAGACCTGATGATTTAGAAGAGAGCCAGTTTGGTGTAGTGGTTAAGTGCGCGGACTCTAATCTGGGAGAACCGTGTGTGATTCCCCACTCCGCCACTTGCACCTGCTGATGTGACCTTGGGTCAGTCACAAGCTCTGGCACAGCTGTCCTTGTATAAGAGCTGTTCCTGTCAAGAGCTCTCTCAGCCCCACCTACCTCACAGAGTGTCTGTTGTGGGGAGGGGAAGGGAAAGGAGTTTGTAAGCCGCTCTGAGACTCCAACTGAAGAGCGGGGTATAAATCCAATCTCTTCTTCTTCTTTAAAAGGGGGTTAGACAGATCCATGGAGATGGAAAGGTCATGAGGGGCTATTAGCTAGGATGACCAGACAGAACCTCCATGTACAGGGGCAGTATAGTCTTGACTGCCAGGTTGGTGGGGGTTTTTTGGGGGGGAGCAATTCAATGGGGCTTCCCAGGTAACAGTTATTATTCACAGTAACAGAGAGCCACGTGATTTGTTTTGTTATATTGGTTTTGGATTGTGGGGGGGGGCAGGAGGAATTTTTGTCCAGGGGCAGCCCTGCCTCAAGAGATCACGGTCCGGGAAGGACTTTGGAGAGCCAGGGATGAGTTGATGTTGGCTTGGAGAGACTCACGCTCTGACTCAAGAGCAATGCTCCCTCTAAGCTGTGGAGTCTTGTGAGCAAGAAGTTCTACTTTGTGAGCTCCTGGCATTAAAGCTGCAAGCGAGCGATTTGGCTACTGCAGAAATTAGTCTGTTCTGGAGCCCTCCCTTCCTGAGCGGAGACAAAAATGTGTGAGCCGGAGGCTAGAAAACTGTGAGCCAGCTCACACTCACTCAGCTTAGAGGGAACACTGCTCAAGACTAGTACTCTGGATGTTGGATCCTACCTGGATGTTTTTTTGTAGAGAAAGCCCAGCAGGAACTCATTAGCATAATAGGCCACACCGAACAGCAGAAACTAATTAGCCTATTAGGCCCCACCCCTGACAGCACAGCTCATTAGCATATTAAGCCACACTCCATGCCTTTCCGTGGCTTGCTAGGGCGTCCCACGGCTGCAGGGAGCCTGGGCAAGCTGGCCCTTGGAGGAAAGGGAAGACAGTTTAAACTGCCTTCCCTTGGCTTGCCCAGGCGCCCCTTCCCTCTGTAGCCGCACACGCAGAGGTTTTGGCTCTAGTGGGCGTGGCCAACTCTGAAGCCAGCCGGAACGCCGTTCCTGTGTGTTCCTGCCCCAAAATAGCCCTGGATCCTACTACTCTGCCCCTCACTATGGAGGAAAACTAGAGAACATAAGAACACAAGAAAAGCCAGTGTTGGATCAGGCCAATGGCTCCTCCAGTCCAACACTCTGTGTCACACAGTGGCCAGAAATACCAGGTGCCCTCAGGAGGTCCAGCAGTGGGGCCAGGACATTAGAAGCCCTCCCACTGTTGACCCCCCCCCCAAGCACCAAGAAGACAGAGCATCCCTTGCCCCAGCCTGAGAGTTCCTGTCTATTCCTTGTGGCTAATAGCCACTGATAGACTTCTGCCCCGTATGCTTATCCAATTCCCTCTAATAAGAACATAAGCCAATGTTGGATCAGGCCAAAGGCCCATCTAGTCCAACACTCTGTGTCACACAGTGGCCAAAAATACCAGGTGCCATCAGGAGGTCCAGCAGTGGGGCCAGGACACTAGAAGCCCCCTCCCACTGTTGCCCCCCCCCAGCACCGAGAAGACAGAGCATCACTGAGGAAGGCACCCCCGCTAGCTGAGCCCAGCGGCAGGATCTCACCCAGAGTTTCCCAGGTCTTTCCTTGTCTTTGGAACCTCTGCTTCGAACTGCAAGACCCTTCGCCTGAGCCTCATAGACAGCGCAGGCTAAACACGGAATGAATACAGATCGCCTTCAGCTTTGGGGGGCTGCTGGCTTGTGCTTGCAAACAGGTGCGCCCTGTTGGGCATCCCTGCTTGCCCCCCCCCCCCGGGTGCTTGGGTGGCTGCGCTTGGGAGACCAGCGCCGAAGAGGGGATTGCTCTGTTCCCACCGCCTCCCCCTCCTTTCTGGCTGCCCTCACACCAAAGCGCTGTGTGGGGTCTCGGGGACTGTGCCACGAAAGATCCCCGCTGCCGACACAAAGTACTGTTAGCGACGCACTGGAGCATCTCTAACGCAGGGACCCCTCGGCCTCACCGAAGAATGCCTTGGAGGGGTCTTCCTGCACTTGAGACTATTGAAATTGCTTACCAGGATCCCACCACATTCATCTAGCATCTGCTGTCTGGCAGCAAACAGCCCAGTACCTATGGAAGGGGCAGGGCTTTTTTGCAGAAAAAGTCCAGCAGGAACTTATTAGCATAATAGGCCATACCCAACAGCAGGAACCCATTAGCATATTAGGCGACACCCCTGACAGCACAGCTCATTCGCCTATTAGGCCACACCCCCATGTTACCAGAAGTGTGGTCATCCAGCCACACCCACCTTTTGCTTCTTATTCTCTTTACCATGTTTGTTGTCAAAACCCAGGGCTTTTTGCATGTTAGGCTACACATCCCTAATTGTAGCCAATCCGAATGAGTTTCTGCTGTTGGGTGTGGCCTATTATGCTAATGAGCTCCTGCTGGGCGTGGCCAACTTGGGAGCCAGCTGGAACTCCGTTCCTGTGCATTCCTGTGCTAATGAGCTCCTGCTGGGCGTGGCCAACTTGGGAGCCAGCTGGAACTCCGTTCCTGTGTGCCCAAAAAAAGCCCTGTTCTCAGCTTCTGAGGTATACAGCCTCTGTCCGTGGAGGCTTGGTCTCATCTGCTGAGGCATATTGCTACCAGTGTTACCTCTAAGATGAGTTGGTGTGAGCTAGCTCACAGTTTTTGAGGCTCCAGCTCACACATCTTTGCCTTAGCTCAGGCAGGAGGGCTCCAGAGCAAACTAATTTCTGCAGCAGCCCAATCACTCGCTCACAACTTTAATGCCAGGAGGTCACAAAGTGGAATTTTTGCTCACAAGACTCCCCAGCTTAGAGGGAACATCTGTCCATGGAGTCTTGTTCTCAGCCTCTGAGGTACGTTGCCTCTGTCCGTGGAGGATTGTTTGCCATTTTGGTGTAGTGCCAGTTTGGGTGTAGTGGTTAAGAGTGCAGACTCTAATCTGGGAGACCCGGGTTTGATTCCCCACTCCTCCACTTGCAGCTGCTGGTATGACCTTGGGCAAGCCATAGTTCTATCAGAGCTGTTCTTGAAAAAGAGCAGTTCCCGTCCAATCTCTCTCAGCCCCACCTACCTCCCAGGGTGTCTGTTGCGAGGAGGGGAAGGGAAAGGAGTTTGTAAGCCGCTCTGAGACTGCAAGTGAAGGGTGGGGTATAAATCCAATCTCCTTCCTCCTCCTTCCTTCCATTTCGCACTCAGCTTTTGACATGACCGTCTCAAGGTGACTTGGGAAGCAAAACAAAGAAACCCCAAGAAAAATAGAAAACCAGATAGCTTTGATTAAGTGGGAACAACTCCCCATAGGTTCTGTGCAGCTGGTGATGCCCATCAGCCGTGGGTCGATAATAGCAGACTCATCCTTAAAAAAAAAAAAGCTACCAGGAATTCTAGTTCCTCTAACTGCCCCCAGGAATTCTGGTGGGAGGGGTTCCCATAGGCTCATGATGTGTGGTGTGAAGAAGTCCTCCCTTTCGTCTATCCAGACAGAGCCATCTTCATGGAGGGACCCTGAGTTCGAGTATAATAAAAAGGTAAAGGTTCCCTGGCTTGAAAGCCAGTCGAGTCCGACTCTAGGGTTGCGGTGCTCATCTCCGTTTCCAAGCCAAAGAGCCAGCGTTGTCCGAAGACGTTTCCGTGGTCATGTGGCTGGCATGACTAGACACCAAGGCGCACGGAACGCTGTGACCTCCCCACCGAAGTGGTACCTATTTGTCTACTTGCAATTTCTTGCGTTCGAACTGCTAGGTTGGCAGGAGCTGGAACTAGAGACGGGAGCTCACTCCATCATGCGGCACCCGGGTCTCGAACTGCTGAACTACCGACCTTCCACAGCCTGCAGTTCAGCGTCTTAACCATTTGAGCCCCTCCTTATTCATTATTTTATACATCAGGATCTCCCCCCCCCATCTAAAACTGCTTCCCAGCCTTACCCTGAAAGACACTGAGAAAGGTGGGGAGGGTAAACCTATCTTTAAAAAACAAACAAAAAAAACCACCCACCCCCATGAAAACCTAGTTTATGGCTTCGGCTTCCCCCCACACCAGGGGCAGATTAAGGCTCACTGGTGCCCTAAGCACGGACCAATCTTGGTGCCCCCAATCTTGGGTGTCATGGCCGATGACAGTGCACCTCGCCAACAAAAAATAGAAGATAACCCTAGGGTGCACCATGATCAATGTGCACTCGTTTTATCAATATATATATATTTTACAAATCTTCTCTTTTTTTTAGCCTTTTCCCAACTTTGTGGTGCCCCCTTTGGCCCTGGTGCCCTAAGCACATGCTTAGTCTGCTTCATGGTTCATCCGGCCATGCCCCCCACAGAATCGTCGGGGCCCCAAAATCTGCTGGTCATCCTGGGCCCCAAGGACACCAAACTAGCTGCGACCAGGGCCAGGGCCTTTTCGGTGGTGGCTCCTACCTGGTGGAATGAGCTCCCGGGGGAGATCCGGGCCCTGCGGGACCTTATGCTATTCCCCAGGGCCTGCAAGACGGAGCTCTTCCGCCAGGCCTTTGAGTAGGAGCTGCCGCCCCTACTATACCATCACCGTCATGGATTGACGAGGCCCCAAGGAAGCTCCTGGATATTGTAAAGAAGCCCTAAGCCATTCCCCTGTGGGCGTTAACAGTGTGGGAAGCACCACCGGAAACTTTGGACCTATGATTTGCAGTCTTTGGAGTTATGGAAGTTATTGAGCACCGTCGTTTTAAGTATAGGATGTTTTTTAAGATGTACTATATGTTTTTAAGTTATTATGTATATCATGTTTTTATCACGGCAAGGTTTATGTGACGACCCCTTAACTGGGGAGGTCTGGTTTTACTTTAAAAGTGTTCGTATTCCCAGTAGTCATGTATGGCTGTGAGAGTTGGACTATAAGGAAGGCCGAGCGCCGAAGAATAGATTCTTTTGAACTATGGTGCTGGAGGAGACTCTTGAGAGTCCCTTGGACTGCAAGGAGATCAAATCAGTCAATCCTCAAAGAAATCAACCCTGACTGTTCCCTGGAAGGCCAGATAATGAAACTGAAGCTCAAATACTTTGGCCACCAAATGAGAAGGGAGCACTCCCTGGAGAAGACCCTGATGCTGGGAAAGATTGAAGGTCAAAGAAGACGGGGACGGCAAAGGATGAGATGGTTAGACAGTGTCATCGATGCAACGAACATGAAGTTGAGCAAACTTCAGAGGATGGCGGAAGACCGGAAGGCCTGGAGGGAGCTGGTCCATGGGGTCGCAAAGAGTCGGACTCGACTGTGCGACTGAACAACAACATTCTCTCAGAACAACCTCAGCTGTTCTTAACTGCACACACACAAACTGCTTCTCTCTCAGACTTCAGAACCCACTCTGACTGTTTAACTGCCCTCATCAACTGTCACCCTTCAGCTGTCAAAACCTCAAACTGTCACTCCTGATAGACATACATATTCATCCACACAGCATCACTTCCAAAACCCTTCCCCCTCTCTGTCACTCACCAATCACACCACCCTTGCCTCTTCAAGCACTCTAGACTATCGCATGCAACCAAACTTTTAAAGAGACACACACCCATAAACAAGGAATTGTTACAGTTTACCTTGCCCCTGTTAGCCGCCCTGAGCCCATCGGGGAGGGCGGGGTATAAATGCGAAAAATAAATAAATAAATCCCTCCAATTCCATGGACTTCTCTATCATCTGGGGCAAGCCAAGCATGGTTAACAGTTGTCTGCATCAGACAGCCACACACAGAACAGCCTCAGCCATGAAAGGAAACCCTTCTTGGCTGCCGCTCTTTGCCAGATCCTGGGATCTTCCAGGGTCTGTGGCTCGTAGCCTGCTGACGGAAGGCCGCCTTCCCCGCACTCCTCCTGGCCTGTGCCGGGAAGCAAGCCGGCCTCCGCAGAGTGGGAACACAAAGGCCCTTGGCTTCTCTTTGGCCATCAATTACTGCCCCCTCTCCCTGGGCAGCATGAGCCCAGACGGGGTTCTCTCTGGCTCTCCCTTCCTTCCTTCCTTGTGAAGCTTCCAGGCTCGCGGGGAGAAGCGCTTGCAAGGGCCGTGGCCCCTCTGCCTTCGCAGACAGCTTGACCCATTTTCCGCTTCTCCTCCTTTGTCTGGCTGCAGCCTTCTGCGGCTGGGAACCCAGCTCAGAGTCCTGTGCCAGAGATGGGAAACGGCCCCGGCTGAGCAGTCTAGGCAGTGCCCCAGCCAGTCTGGTGTCGTGGTTAGGAGCGCAGACTCTAATCTGGGAGAGCTGGGTTTGGTTTCCCACTCCTCGGGCATGCAGCTGCCGGTGTGACCTTGGGTCAGTCAAAAGTCCTCTCAGAGCTGTTCTCTCAAGGGCAGTCCTCAAAAGAGCTCTCTCAGCCCCACCTGCCTCACAGGGTGTCTCCTGTGGGGAGGGGAAGGGAAAGGAGTTTGTCAGACACCCTGAGACTCCAAGTGAAGGGCAAGGGGTATAAATCCAATCTCTTCTTCTTCATCAGTCCCTCAAGGTCAACACCACCCACTCCGATTGGCAGCGAATCTCCAGGTCTAAGGCACAGGAAGGTCTTTCTCATCACTTACTGCCTGGTCCTTTTGGAAGAGAAGAGGATTGGATTTATACCCCACTCTTCACTATCTGAAGGCGTCTCAGAGCAGCATACAATCTCCTTCCCTCCCCACAAAAGACACCCTGTGAGCAGTGTCCCCTCTCAGCTGCGTTAAGTGTGAGCTAGCTCACAGTTTTTTAGCCTCTGGCTCACACATTTTCATCTCAGCTCAGGAAGGAGGGCTCCAGAGCAGTGATTTATGCAGAAGCCCAATCGCTCGCTCACAACTTTAATGCCGGTAGCTCACAAAGTAGAATTTTTGCTCTCAAGACTCCACCGCTTAGAGGGAACACTTCCCGTGAGGTAGGTGGGGCTGAGAGAGCTCTTTTGAGAACTGCCCTCGAGAGAACAGCTCTGAAGTAACTTGTGACTGACCCAAGGTCACACCGGCAGCTGCATGCCGAGGAGTGGGAAATCAAACCCAGCTCTCCCAGATTAGAGTCCGCGCTCCTAACCACGACACCAAACTGGCTCTGTGGACATGCTGCCAGGGACTGAACCCGGGACCTTCTACAGGCAAAGCAGATGCATGGTTCTGAAGACAGGCCTATAGGCCGCTGGGGACAGTCTCCCTTCCTAGAAGAGGTTGCTTATTAGCCTCCCCCCTTCCTGGTGCTGGGCCCTACCTGATCACTGGCAAGACGGCAAAGAGGAGCTGGAGAAAAGAGACCCCCCCTCTCAACCGCTGCCTTTGTCCAGTTTGCATCCAGGATGCCGGGCGGCTTGCAGCTAGTGGAAGGGAGAGGGCAGCTTGCCGGCAGATGCTTGGCCATTTCCTTCGACCGCCTGCTCACCGGGACCTACAGACATCCCTTATTGAACCTTTCTGTCTACTAAAAGCTTATCTCGCTGTTAAGAACGTAAGAACATAAGAGATGCCAATGTTGGATCAGGCCAATGGCCCCTCCAGTCCAACACTCTGTGTCACACAGTGGCCAGAAATACCAGGCGCCATCAGGAGGTCCAGCAGTGGGGCCAGGACACTTGAAGCCCTCCCACTGTTGACCCCCCCCCAAGCACCGAGAATACAGAGCATCCCTTGCCCCAGAGCCCCTAGCTATACCTTGTGGCTAATAGCCACTGATGGACCTCTGCTCCATATGCCTATCTAATTCCTTTTTGAATCCGTCCGTGTTTGTAGCCGCCACCACTTCCTGTGGCAATGAATTCCATGTGTGAATCACTCTTTGGGTGAAGAAGTACTTCCTTTTATCTATTCTAACCCGTCTGCTCAGCAGTTTCATGGCGTGCCCACGAGTTCTTGTATTGTGAGAAAGGGAGAAAAGTACCTCTTTCTCTACCTGTTCTTTCCCATGCATAATCTTGTAAACCTCAATCATGTCACCCCTCAGTCGTCTTTTCTCCAAGCTAAAGAGCCCTAAGCGCTTTAACCTTTCCTCATAGGGAAAGTGTTCCAACCCTTTTACCATTTGAGTTGCCCTTTTCTGCACTTTTTCCAAAGCTATCATATCCTTTTTAAGGTGTGGTGACCAGAACTGCACACAGTATTCCAAATGAGGTCTCACCATTGATTTATATGTTCCTCCAAGGAGTCTGTTGCACTACACAAAGTACTCCCCTCCTCCATGTAGATAGATTCAGGTGGGTTTCTGTGTTGGTCTGAAGCGGCAGAACAAAGTTTGAATCCAGCGGCACCTTGGAGACAGACAAAAGTTTTTTTCTGGGTAGAGAAGTTTTCAAAGCGTGCGTGCACGCACACAAAAGCTGATACCCAGACTCAAACTTAGTTGGCCTTAGAGGTCCCGGGACTCAAACTTTGTTTCCCTCCTTCATGTTGTCCCCCCAACAGCCCTGCAAGGCGGACTAACAAAGGGTGACCGGCCCAAGATTATCCAGTGGGCTTCATGATTGAGCTGGGATTTGAACTCAGGGCTTCCCAGTCCTAATTAGACATGCTGATCCCTACACCACACAGGGTCTCAGCCCTATCTCTGGCCCAGTAATAAGCAACCCAAACTGGGATCTTGAATCTGCCTTGACCTGGCTCCCTAGAAACTCCCCCCATGAGGAGAAGGAGGGGCTGAGGAGGAGGTGGAAGAGATTGGACTTATCCCCCGCCCTTCACTACCCAAAGGAGTCGCAGAGCGGCTTACAAACTCCTTTTCCCTTCACCTCCCCAAAACAGACACCCCGTGAGGTCGGTGGGGCTGAGAGAGCTCTTGACAGAAACTGCTCTTTTTTCAAGAACAGCTCTGACAGAACTATGGCTTGCCTGAGGTCATCCAGCAGCTGCATGTTGAGTGGGGTATCAAACCCAGGTTCTCCCAGATTAGAGTCTGTGCACTTAACCCACACCAAACTGGCTCTCAAGACCCCCTCGCATGACCAAAGGGCAGGTGAGCCAGAGAGAGAGGTAGCCCACTGACCATAGCACTGTTGTGAGAATTCTGAGTCTTTTGACGCATGTCACCAGCCTGTTATTGCTTGTGTGCTGCTGGGGGAGGGAGTTTGAACACTGGCAAGATCCCAGAATCCCACGGGAGGCCCCCACCCATTTGCCTGTCATAGAGATGGAAACCAGATTAATGTCCCCTTGATTCTGCTCCGAAAGGAGCCTGCAGATCAGAATACTATGAGAAAACGGGGGTGGGGGGTGGCGGCAATCGTCTTTGTGAACACCCCCTGCAAACCTGCACATGCCAGGGCTATCGGAGAGGAAATCCCTTCGAGTTAAACCAATTGCTTCCAATTTGCCATCCAGAATGTGCCCTACATTCTATTTTTAACCCAGTACTCCCGCTTAACTGGCCAGTGACTCTGGGTGGAAGATTTATTATTCTAATAATGGTTTCTGTAAAGCAGCGAAAGAATTCCTTTCTGGGGCTTTCCTGTGTCAGAGCCACCAGCGCAGTAGTTAAAGACGGCAACCCGGAGGAGGCAGATAGAGGGATTTCTTCAGGGCAGATGTTAGTGCCGTCAGGCCTAACAGTCCAGTTTTTATGTCTCACCTACTTCAATTCCAGAGCCAGTTTGGTGTAGTGGTGAAGTGCACGGACTCTAATCTGGGAAAGCCACGTTTGATTCCCCACTCCTCCACTTGCACCTGGCTGGATGACCTTGGGCAAGCCGTAGCTCCCTCAGAGCTGTTCTTGAAAAAGAGCAGTTTCTGTCAAGAGCTCTCTCAGCCCGCCTACCTCACAGGGTGTCTGTTGTGGGGAGGGGAAGGGAAAAGGAGTTTGTAAGCTGCTCTGAGACTCCGAGTGAAGGGCGGCGTATAAATCCAATCTCCTCCTCCTGGGGTGGTTCTCCCATAAGATCTTCAAGCAGTGCTGTGGTTAGAGTGTCACACCATGACCCAGGAAGACCCTTGGTCAAACCCCACACCCGGCCACAACGCTCACTGTGTGACACTTTCCCCTTAGCCTAGCCTAAATCACAGGGTTGTTGTGAGGCTACGTGGGGGACCAGCTATGCCAGGGATACCCAGCATGGAACCTGTGAGCACCAACACCTTTCTTGGTTCCTCCCAAGTGTCTTTAGACAGTGGGCAGGGCCGGGGTGGGGGGTTCTGCCCAGCAAGGGTTCTGATTGGCCACTGGAGATCTGATGGGGTGTGCAGATTTTTTTTTTAATGTTGCTTTGGCGGTAGCTGCCACCACACTACAACGCTCTTCACTGTGCCGGCCATTTTGTGGCTGGCTCTGCCTCTTGCAGCGGCTATTTGGTGGCAGCCATTTGTGGCTGTGCCCACTGTGCTATATCCGAATTCCAAAGGTGCCCACAGGTTCAGAAAGGCCATTCTGCACTCCTTAGAATCCTAGAGTTGGAAGGGACCTCCAGGGTCATCAAGTCCAACCCCCTGCACAATGCAGGAAATTCATAAATACCTCCCCTCCCACACTCCCAGTGGCCGCTGTTCCATGCCCAGAAGGTGACAAAAATCCTCCAGGATCTCCAGCAAACTGGCCGGGAGAACAATGGCTTCGTGACCCACAAAGTGATGATCAGCATTTCCCTGCGGGTGTAAGAAGAAGAAGAGGAGATTGCATTTATACCCCACCCTTCACTCAGAGTCTCAGAGCAGCTTACTTTATTTTATTTTTTTTATTATATTTTATTACTACATTATATAAATAAAATAAAAAACAATAAAGAAACATATAATATAATATAAGGAGACAAAATATAAATATTATTTATAAAATATTTTATATATTTATATATTTTATTATTACAATATATTATTACAATCTCCTTTCCCTTCCCCTCCCCACAACAGACACCCTGTGAGGTAGGCGGGGCTGAGAGAGCTCTTGACAGAAACTTCCCCTCTTTCAAGGACAGCTCTGATAGAACTATGGCTTGCCCAGGGTCATCCAGCAGCTGCGAGTGGAGGAGTGGGGAACCAAACCTGGTTCTCCCCGATTAGAGTCCGCACACTTAAGCATGACACACCAAACTGGCTCTCAACACCAAACGGAAAGAAAGGGGCCACAAGAAATACGCAACCCTCCTTGCCCTCCCTTCTCACGATCTGCAGACGTTCACAGAATCAGCATTGTTTACCGGAAGGGTGGGATTAAAATGTCATAACTAAATCTCTCCTCTTAGTTTTGTTTTTTTATATAGAAAATTGTAACTCCAGAGACCTGCAGCTCACAAAGTAAAAACCATTCAGTAAACCGACAACATACAAATGATCAAGAATAAAAGATTTTGTTTTTTTAAAGCCTCGCAGAGGAGGGAGAGCTTGTACCTGAAAAAAACGTGGTCTTAAAGGTGCCACTGGACTGTTTTGGGCCGAGGGGAGCTCTGCAGCTTACCTGGCTGCTTCTTGCTCTGACTGAGGGCTGTTGGGAGTAGGGGGCGAGGCTTGTTGCATGGGCTCTTTACTGCCGGAGCTCCGCTCCTGTGCGCTCCTGCAGGAAATGACCCCTGGCTGTGAGACAGACCTGCCATAGTGATTAACACCTGCCAGAAGCCCAGCCCCTCAATCAGGCACTTTGGGCAACTCACAGCTGGGTTCTGTTAACCACACGTAGCTTGGCTTGTTTGCTCGAGTCACCTGCATTCTTTTCCTTCAGAGATGACAATATGACTATGGAGTATATGCATTATCATCCGAAGTTTTCTAAATTTGTTACTACTTTTACTTTAATGTTAAGAAATTTAAAAAAAAGAGTTGACAAAGGTAACTTTTTCTCTCTCTCTCTCCCAAAATACTAGGACTCAAGGGCATCCATAAAGCCAATGGCCAGTACATTCAGGACAGACAAAAGGAAATCACTTCTTTACACAGAGAGTGATTAAAATGTGGGATTTGCTGCCTGAGGGTTGTATGCTTTGCATACAGAAGGTCCCGAGTTTAATCCTCTGCAGTTGCAAACATTGGGTAGAAGGTGATATGAAAGTGAAAGACCTCCAGTTGGGACCCCAGAGAACAGGAGCCCGTTAGAGGCCCAACCTGCATCTAGCATTTGCTGCTATGTCTTACCAAACCCAGGCTGGAAATGGAATTAACCTCTGCATTGCATTGCAATCGCATTGCATTGCATGCCACTTTGACTGATTGTTGGATTTTATGGCAGTGTCCAGACTGTATGCTGCTTTCACTTCATTCAATCACTCGGTTTGCTGGCAGCGTCTGCAGAAGAGAAGAAGAAGAGATTGGATTCATACCCCGCCCTTCACTACCCAGAGGTGTCTCAGAGCGGCTTACAAACTCCTTTCCCTTCACCTTCCCAAAACGGACACCCCCGAGGTAGGCGGGACTGAGAGAGCTCTGACAGAAACTGCTCTTTTTCAAGGACAGCCCTTATCAGAACTATGGCTTGCCCAAGGTCATCCAGCCAGGTGCAAGTGGAGGAGTGGGGAGTCAAACCCGGTCCTCCCAGATTAGAATTCGCGCACTTAACCACAACACCAACTGAAGACCAGGAGGAGGAGGAGATTGGATTTATGCCCCGCCCTTCACTACCCAAAGGAGTCTCAGAGCATCCCCCTCCCCACAACAGACAACCCTGTGAGGTAGACAGGGCTTAAAGAGCTCTTTCAAGAACTGCCCTTTCAAGGACAGCTCCTGTCAGAACTACGGCTTGCCCAAGGTCATCCAGCCAGGTGCGAGTGGAGGCGTGGGGAATCAAACCCGGTTCTCCCAGATTAGAGTCCGTGCACTTAACCACGACACCAAACTGGCTCTCTGCATAGATTTATGGCCATTTTATGGCTGTTCAGTATGGCAGGGGGGGTATTTGAATGGTTTTGGGCCGCATCTTTTTCTGTTCCAGCTTGTGTTTGGCAAAACAGCGGAGCAAATGGCAGACGCAGAGTGGGCCACGATAGACAGTACTGACCTTGATAGACCAGCGGTCCTGTTCCAAATTTGGCCGCATCAGGCATTCACCATTGTTGGTGCAGCGTTTTGGGGAGGGGGCCATTAAACTGCTGACCAGTTGAGACAGTGTGCGACTGCAATAGGAAAAGGCCAACGCAATGCTGGGGATTATGAGGAAGGGGACTGAAAACAGATCAGCCAGTGTCAGAATGCCCCTGTATAAATCGATGGTGCAGCCTCATTTGGAGTACTGCGTACAGTTCTGGTCACCAGACCTCAGAAAGGATATTATAGCATTGGGAAAAGTGCAGAAAAGGGCAACTAGAATGCTAAAAAGGGTTGGAACACTTCCCCTACGGAGAAAGGTTAAAGCACTTGGGGCTCTTTAGCTTGGAGAAACGACGGCTGAAGGGGGACATGACCGAGGTTTACAAGGTTATGCATGGGATAGAGCAGGTAGGGAAAGGAGTACTTTTCTCCCTTTCTCATAATACAAGAACTCATGGGCACTCAATGAAA
>NW_015163658.1:160146-188003 GCF_001447785.1 Gekko japonicus | reverse complement strand
AAGAAGAAGAGAAGAGATTGGATTTATCCCCCGCCCTTCACTACCGAAAGGTGTCTCAGAGCGGCTTACAAACTCCTTTCCCTTCCCCTCCCCACAACAGACACCCTGTGAGGTAGGTGGGGCTGAGAGAGCTCTGACAGAAACTGCACTTTTTCAAGGACAGCTTTTATCAGAACTATGGCTTGCCTAAGGTCACCCAGCAGGTGCAAGTGGAGGAGTGGGGAATCAAACCCGGTTCTCCCAGATTAGCGTCCACACACTTAACCACTACACTACACCAAAAAGAGGTACTTTTCTCCCTTTCTCGCAAAGTAAGAACTCGCAGGCACTCCATGGAATTGCTGAGTAGGGGGGTTAGGGCAGATAAAGGAAGTCCTTCACAAAAAGATTGATTAACATGTGGAACTCACTGCCACAGGAGGCGTCGGCGGCCACAAGCATGGACGGCTTCAAGAGGGAACTGGATAAACATATGGAGCAGAGGTCCATCCGTGGCTATTAGCCACAAGATATAGATAGGAACTCTCAGGCTGGGGCCAGGGATGCTCTGTGTTCTTGGTGCTGGGGGGGGGGCAACAGTGGGAGGGCTCCTAGTGTCCTGGCCCCACTGCTGGGCCTCCTGATGGCCCCTGGTATTTCTGGCCACTGTGTGACACTAGAGTGTTGGACTGCATGAGCCACTGGCTGATCCAAACTTGGCTTCTCTTATGTTCTTATAAGAGGGAATTGGATAAACATATGGAGCAGAGGTCCATCTGTGGCCATTAGCCACAAGGTATAGATAGGAACTCTCAGTCTGGGGCCAGTGATGCTCTGTCATCTTGGTGCTTGGGGGGGGTCAACGGTGGGAGGGCTTCTAGTGTCCTGGCCCCTCTGCTGGACCTCCTGATGGCCCCTGGTATTTCTGGCCACTGTGTGACACAGAGTGTTGGACGGGATGGCCATTGGCCTAATCCAACACTGGCTTCTCTGATGTTCTCTTATGAGGGGCTATGGCTCTGTGGTAGAGCACCTGGCTTGGCACAAAAGGAGGCCCAGGCTCGAATCCCAGCATCTCTCGTTGGTGCCTAAGGATCTAACTCGGTACAAGGCAGGTCCGTTTAAGGAGGGGACCACCAGGGCTTACTGGCAGTGTTCCCTCTAAGCTGAGTTAGTGTGAGCTAGCTCACTGTTTTTAGCCTCTGGCTCACACCTTTTTGCCTTAGCTCAAGAAGGAGGGCTCCAGAGCAAACTAATTTAGGCAGCAGCCCAATTGCTTGCTCACAACTTTAATGCCAGTAGCTCACAAAACAGATTTTTTGCTCACAAGACTCCACAGCTTAGAGGGAACATTGCTTACTGGCCCAGCATCTGCTGGGCATGCAGAAGACCCCAGGTGCAATCCTTTGAGGCCTCCCCGGCTGAAAGGAGCGGGTGGAAGGTGATGTGAGTGACCCCTGCCCGGGACCCCAGAGAGCCACTGCCAGTCTGAGGAGAGGAGACTGACCTGGGTGGGCCAAAGTATCAGGCAGCTCCAGAGGTTGTGCATACGGCACGGTGGTTCTACCTGGAAAAGCCTGCAGTGCACACGAGACTGGGCTAGGCTGGCCGTGGAAGAGCAGGAGAGACAAGCCTCAGGTGCCTCAGGAGAAGCTTGTTCAAAAAGCACCTTTGGGAGACGGGCTGGAAGACAGGAGGAGGAGGAAATTGGATTCATACCCCATGGCCCTTCACTACCCAAAGTGGTCTCAGAGCGGCTTACAAACTCCTTTCCCTTCCCCCTCCCCACAACAGGCACCCTGTGAGGTGGGTGGGGCTGAGAGAGCTCATGACAGAAACGGCTCCTTTTCAAGAACAACTGTGCCAGAACTACGGCTTGCCCAAGGTCATCCAGCCAGGTGCAAGTGGAGGAGTGAGGAATCGAGCCCGGTTCTCCCAGATTAGAGTCCACGCCAGGGCTCTTTTTGTAGAAAAAGCCCAGCAGGAACTTATTAGCATAACAGGCCACACCCAACAGCAGGAACTCATTAGCATATTGGGCCACACCCCTGACAGAACAGGTCATTAGCACATTAGGTTACACCCCCGTTACCAGAAGTGTGGTCATCCAGCCACACCCACCTTTTGCTTCTTATTCTCTTTACCTTGTTTGTTGTCAACACCCAGGGCTTTTATTGTAGCAGGAACTCCTTTGCATGTTAGGCCACACACCCCTGATGTAGCCAATCCTAATGAGTTTCTGTTGTTGGGTGTGGCCTATTATGCTAATGAGTTCCTGTTGGGCATGGCCAACGCGGGAGCCAGCCGGAACTCCGTTCCTGTGCATTCCGGCCCAAAAATAGCCCTGGTCCACACACTTAACCACTACACCAAACTCTAAGAAGAAGTTAGAGCTTAAGTTTCAGGGGAGGAGCCTTCTGTTGTAGGGAAGAAGAAGAAAAAGGAGGAGGAGGAGGAGGAGGAGAGAAAAAGAGATTGGATTTGTACCCTGCCCTTCACTCAGAGTCCCAGAGCAGCTTACAACCTCCTTCCCCTTCCCCTCCCCACAACAGGCACCCTGTGAGGTAGGCGGGGCTGAGAGAGCTCTTGACAGAAACTGCTCTTTTTCAAAAACAGCTCTGACAGAACTACAGCTTGCCCAAGGTCATCCAGCCAGGTGCAAGTGGAGGAGGAGTGGGGAATCAAACCCAGTTCTCCAAGATAAGTGGAGAAGTGGGGGAATCAAACCCAGTTCTCCCAGATTAGAGTCCGCACACTTAACCACTATACCAAAGAGCACAGCAGGAGTGGAAAGTACTGACCAGGCAGAGGCAGGTGTGGGTCCTCCAACCCACAGCCCTGGCAACAGAGAGGCAAAGGGGTCTGTCCAAGGGTACAAAGTCCAAAACACAGTCCAAGGTCAGCCCAAAAGCTCATACTCATAAGCAGCCAGTGCAACCAGGGGTGTCTCCAACAAGCAGAGTCCAGGTCCAGCCCAAGAGAAGGCCACAGGTTCTCAGATTCAGGCCCACAAACCCAACGCAGACTCACCCACAAGCATTCCCACACCCATCTCAGCCTCACATCAAGCTTAAGTAGCCAGTTTCCCTTCCAGGTGGGGCTGGGCCCACTCATCAGCCCCAGTGGTCTCAGCTGAGTCCCCCGTCCTCCTCCTGAGGAGCAGCCAGGTCCAGATCCTGTAAAGACTCATCCCCGTAGTCCTCTGGTTCGGCAAGGGAGGAGTGGCTGAGAGCTGCCAGGGGCTGCACTCCTGCGCCTGTTCAAGGAATCTGCCCGGGCTCTTTGCCCCTTCTCCTTCCTGGAGGTCCTGGGGGGGGCTGTGGTGGGTCTGAAAGGGGGCCTACTCATACTGAAGCCTCCTGTCTTGGTGGTACTGGTGGTGAAGGGTCCCTTTGGGGATGAGGGTCTGCTTCACAGGGGCCTACCTTGCAGGGAGCGTCTGCCAGGGTGGGTCTCAGGGACAGGTTGTCAGCTAGGCCTCTAGCTGCCATGGAGTGGGGGGGGGCTCTGGAATTTTAGGTTTATTTTCTCTGTGCCTTCAGTGTTTCATAGAATCATAGAATGTGAGAGTTGGAAGGGACCTTGCAGGTCATCTAGTCCAACCCCCTGCACTCTGCAGGAGCAGAGCCGAAAGAGAGCCCTACGACATACCTGAAAGATGGTCATCCAGCCTCCTCCGTTTGAAAACGTCCAGCGAAGGAGCATCCACCACCTCCCGAGGCAGACTGTCCCACTGCTCAACCACTCTCACAGTCAGGAACTTTCTCCTGATATTTTGCCGGTATCGACTCCCTTGTCATTTCCACCCATTAGATCTAGTCTTCCAATCCGGAGCAAGAGAGAATAGATCTGCTCCGTCTTCTACATGAGAGCCCTTCAGATACTTGAAGACTGCAATCGTGTCCCCTCTAAGCCTTCTCTTTCCCAGGCTAAACAGACCCAACTCTCTCTCTCTCTCTCTCTCTCTCTCTCTCTCTCTCTTTCTTTCTCTCTTTCTCTCTCTCTCTCTCTCTCTTTCTTTCTTTTTCTTTCTTTGATTTGCTATCCCGCCCTAACCCCTAAGGGTCTCTGGGCGGCTTACAGAGGGTGCTAATCACATTTACAGAATCTAACCTAGGGCCACAGACATACAGGGGTGGTGACTACCCTACCAGGCACCCTTTTTGCGGCGGATCTTCGGTTGTTGTTCTTGTGGGCTGTAGTCGGCAGTCGGCGGCGTCCTTCTGGTGCTGGTCCTCGTAAGACTTGGATTCCAACCCTCTCACCGTCCTGGTTGCCCTCCTCTGGACACGCTCGCGCTTGTCAACATCCTTCCTAAAATGTGGTGCCCAAAACTGGACACAGGACTCCGAGTGAGGCCTGACTATCGCAGAATAGAGCGGAACTACCACCTCCCGTGATCTGGACCCAATGCTTCTGTGAATGCATCCTAAGATTCTTTGAGCAGAAGTGGCAGCCATCTTTGGGAGATGGTCTCCCGCTGCATCGAGCTGGGGGTTGACTAGATGGCCTCAGGACTTGCTAAGGTGCTCAGACGGCTGGATCTTGGCATCTGCCTTTTGCTTTTGCCCTGGTTGCCTCCAGGTGGGCTCTGCTGAATGCCCATCGAGTCATCTGCCACACCTGCCTTTGGGCTCGCTGACTTGGATCCAGAGGCCTTGGTGTCTAATGCCAGCTCTCTGCTGGGAAACCGGACCCGTTAGCTTTGGTGGGCTTTTACCTGTTCTGCGATTGGCTCCAGGCAATCAGGGGACCCCCTTGAATTATGTATATCTGCTTGCTTCGCGTGCTTATGGCCAGTTCTGACACGAGATGTGTAAGGACGATCTGCATACTTCAATATCTCAATAAACTTTACTTCTTTGCAAGAGAGTTGTTGGGAACTGATTGCTGCAGGCGTCTGACACAGGGCTAGGAATCCTCCTTCCGTGCTGATTGGGGGCTGCTCTGGACACAGGAGGAATCGGGATAATGAACCGAACCATGCAGGGTGGGGGGGCTGGACTTGAGGCTTTGTTCTCTCCTCGGCTGTGGGCGACAGCCTGGCTCAGTGGGCAAGCTCTTGCCTGGCACTCAGGTTCAACCCCCAGCACCGAAGACTGCAGGTGTCAGGAAAGCTCCTTTTTGCCACGGGGACTGAGGGGAACCTCCACATTCAGAGGCAGTCACCCTGACTGAATCCCAGGGCCAAAAGGCAACTTCAGAGGAAGGCCTCAGCCTCTGTGCCCTGTTGTTGGCCCTCCAGAGGAACTGATTGGCCTCTGTGTGAGACAGGAGGGTGAACCAGATGGACCCAGTGAGGATTGTGAGGCACTCCAAAGGGATCTGTCAAGGATGGGCGAGTGGGCATCAACATGGCAAATGGGGTTCAAGGTGATGCACATTGGAGCCAAAAATCCTAAATATAAATACACGTTGATGGGGTCTGAACTGGCAGAGACTGATCAAGAGAGAGATCTTGGAGATGTAGTAGATAACTCACTGAAAATGTCGAGACAGTGTGTGACTGCAATAAAGAAGGCCAATGCTATGCTGGGGATTATTAGGAAGGGTATTGAAAACAGATCAGCCAGTATCATAATGCCCCTATATAAATCAATGGTGAGACCTCATTTGGAATACTGGGTGCAGTTCTGGTCACCACACCTTAAAAAGGATATTATAGCTTTGGAAAAAGTGCAGAAAAGGGCAACTCGAATGATAAAAGGGTCGGAACACTTTCCCTATGAGGAAAGGTTAAAGCGCTTAGGGCTCTTTAGCTTGGAGAAAAGACGACTGAGGGGTGACATGATCGAGGTTTATAAGATTATGCATGGGAAAGAGCAGGTAGAGAAAGAGGTACTTTTCTCCCTTTCTCACAATACAAGAACTCGTGGGCACTCCATGAAACTGCAGAGCGGTCGGGTTAGAACGGATAAAAGGAAGTACTTCTTCACCCAAAGAGTGATTAACACATGGAATTCACTGCCACAGGAAGTGGTGGCAGCTACAAGCATGGACGGCTTCAAAAGGGAATTAGATAAGCATATGGAGCAGAGGTCCATCAGTGGCTATTAGCCACAAGGTATAGCTAGGGGCTCTGGGGCAAGTGATGCTCTGTCTTCTTGGTGCTTGGGGGGGGGTCAACAGTGGGAGGGCTTCTAATGTCCTGGCCCCACTGCTGGACCTCCTGATGGCACTGGTATTTCTGGCCACTGTGTGACACAGAGTGTTGGACTGGATGGGCCTTTGGCCTGATCCAACATTGGCGTCTCTTATGTTCTTATGTTCTTAAAAGAATGGACTAGATGGACCTTCCGTGGTCTTATCCAGCAGGGCTCTTCTGGTGTTCTTCTCAGGGGAAGGTCTCGGCCTCTCTGCCCTGTTGTTGGCCCTCCAGAGGAACTGGTTGGCCACTGTGTGAGACAGGAGGCTGGACTAGATGGACCTTCCGTGGTCTGATCCAGCAGGGCTCTTCTGGTGTTCTTCTCAGGGGAAGGTCTCGGCCTCTCTGCCCTGTTGTTGGCCCTCCAGAGGAACTGGTTGGCCACTGTGTGAGACAGGAGGCTGGACTAGATGAACCATTGGTCTGATCCAGCAGGGCTCTTCTGAGGTTCTTATCGGGGGAAGGCCTCGGCCTCGGCCTCTCTGCCCTGTTGTTGGCCCTCCAGAGGAACTGGTTGGCCCCTGTGTGAGATGGGAGGCTGGACTAGATGGACCCTCCCTGGTCTGATCCAGCAGGGCTCTTCTTGTGTTCTTATCGGGGGAAGGCCTCGGCCTCCCTGCCCTGTTGTTGGCCCTCCAGAGGAACTGGTTGGCCCCTGTGTGAGATGGGAGGCTGGACTAGATGGACCCTCCCTGGTCTGATCCAGCAGGGCTCTCCTGATGTTCTTGTCAGGGGAAGGCCTCGGCCTCTCTGCCCTGTTGTTGGCCCTCCAGAGGAACTGGTTGGCCACCGTGCGAGACGGAGGCTGGACTAGATGGACCTTCCCTGGTCTGATCCAGCAGGGCTCTCCTGAGGTTCTTATCCAAATACTAAACAGGGTCGACCCTGCTTAGCTTCCATGATCTGACCAGATGGGGCTAGCCTGGGCCACCCCAAACCTGGAGCAGCAGGGGGATAACCCCACAGAGAGGGGTGCTCCAGCGGGATTGGCTTGGTCGCTTAGAGAATGAAACCCAAGGGCTGAGAGGGAGGGAGGGAGCTGTCCAATGTCCTGATCCGCAGCTCCAGGCCGCCCCAATTCTCCGCACATCGGAAACCACATCAGGAACGTAGCACGCTGGCTTCCTGTGTATGGGCCGAGATGCATTCGGTCACATGAGCTCCCCAGTGCATGCTGGCTGCCTCAGGGCAAATGAAGCCGTTGTAGACTCAAGCTCAGTGATGCGGACCTGGCCGTGTGCGCTCTCTGCTCCTTCGGCACATCCCTTATCCCAGCTGGGCTGCCTGCACTGGGGCCATATGGAGGTGCCTTCTCAGGGGTTGTCTCGAGCCGAAGCCCCCATCATGGAGGAGGAGGAAGAGGAGACTGGATTTATACCCCGCCCTCACTTGGAGTCTCAGAGCGGCATGGTGGCCCTGGGTGCCACAGTGCCTACTGACATCTTTCCTGGCCCCTGCCAAGTGTGGGCAGAACCCGGTGAGGTTTCCGCCCAGCAGGGCTTCTCATTGGCCACTGGAGATCTGATTGGCACAGCCGATTAAAATAACATGGTCTTGGTGGCAGCCGCCACGGCAGGATGCATATTATTCTGTCTCTCGCTCCTCTTTCCCAGCGTACTTGTCCCCTACACCACGGCGGCCACCTTGTGCCTGCGCCCACCACCACGTCAGGATCCCAGCGGTGCCCACAGGCAGCGTTCCCTCTCAGCTGAGTGTGAGTGTGAGCTAGCGCACAGTTCCTTAGCCTCCGGCTCACACATTTTTGTCTTCGCTCAGGCAGGAGGGCTCCAGAGCAAACTAATTTATGCAGGAGCCAAAGTGCTCACTCACAACTTGAATGCCAGTCGCTCACAAAGGAGAATGTTTGCTCACAAGAGGGAGCATTGCCCACAGGCTCGAAAAGTTGGGGACCCCTGGCTTGAGAGAATGGTTGCGTTCCGGGTAACAAGGCTGCCAGCACCTGGAGTGGATGGCCCCTCACGGAATCCACCAGGGCTCAGTTTGCAGAGCCGGGTTACGATCAGCCAGGAAAAGCCTGTGAGAGGGAAAGACACAGCTGCAGATCTGGCCTTCAGAGGCAGGAGGAGTCCATGAACCCAATTGTGACCCTGTTGACCCTCTGGGCAGCTTCAAGAGGGAACTGGATAAACATATGGAGCAGAGGTTCCATCCATGTCTATTAGCCACAAGGTATAGAGAGGAACTCTCGGTCTGGGGCAAGGGATGCTCTGTATTCTTGGTGCTGGGGGGGTGGGAAACAATGGGAGGGCTCCTAGTATCCTCCTGGCCCCACTGCTGGACCTCCTGGTGGCACCTGGTATTTCTGGCCACTGTGTGACAGAGTGTTGGACTGGATGGGCCATTGGCCTGATCCAACATTGGCTTCTCTTATGTTCTTATGGATAAACATCTGGAACAGAGGTTCATCAGTGGCTCGTAGCCACAAGGTACAGATAGGAACTCTCAGTCTGGGGCAAGCGATGCTCTGTATTCTTGGTGCTTTGGGGGGGGGGTCGACAGTGGGAGGGGCTTCTAGTGTCCTGGGCCCACTGCTGGACCTCCTGATGGCCCCTGGTATTTTTGGCCACTGTGTGACAGAGTGTTGGACCGGATGGGCCATTGGCCTTATCCAACATTGGCTTCTCTTATATTCTTCTAAGAGGGAACTGGATAAATATATGGAGCAGAGGTTCCATCCATGTCTATTAGCCACAAGGTGCAGATAGGAACTCTCGGTCTGGGGCAAGGGATGCTCTGTATTCTTGGTGCTTGGGGGATGGGGGCAACAGTGGGAGGGCTCCTAGTGTCCTGGCCCCACTGCTGGACCTGGTATTTTTGGTGTAGTGGTTAAGTGCGTGGACTCTAATCTGGGAGAACCGGGTTTGATTCCCCACTCCACCACTCGCAGCTGCTGGTGTGACCTTGGGTCAGTCACAAGTTCCTTCAGGGCTGTTCTCCCAAGAGCAGTTCTTGAAAGAGCTCTTTCTGCCCCACCTACCTCACAGGCAATGCTTCCTCTACGCTGCGGAGTCTTGTGATCAAAAATCCTACTTTGTGAGCTCCTGGCATTAAAGTTGTGAGCGAGCGATTTGGCTGCTGCACAAATTAGTTTGCTCTGGAGCCCTCCTTCCTGAGCGGAGACAAAAACATGTGAGCCGGAAGCTTAAAAATTGTGAGCTAGCTCACACTAACTCAGCTTAGAGGGGACACTGCTCACCGGGTGTCTGTTGTGGGGAGGGGGAGGGAAAGGTGTTTGTGAGCCGCTCTGAGACTCCTTCGGGTAGTGAAGGGCAAGGGGCATAAATCCAATCTCTTCTCTTCTTCTAATCTCCCTGGATCTCAGAAACGAATCAGGCTTGGTCCTGGGGTAGTAAAGTCGGTGACCCGGGGGGTCTTGCTACCACCAAGGTGGTTCAGGCCCCTTCCTGTAGCCTGAAGGACTAGAGCTCTGGGTGGTTTTTAAAAACAAAAATGAAGCTGAGGAACACAGGTTTATACCGAATCAGACCCTCGGTCCATGAAGGTCAGCACTGTCTACTCAGACAGGCAGCAGCTCTCCCGAGTCTTGGGTGGAGGACTTCCGTATCATACCCACCTGATTCTTTTAACTGGAGATACCAGGGATTGAATCGGGGACTATCTGCACGCCAAGCAGACGCTCTGCCGCTGAGCCACGGCCCATGAATACCAATGAACGCGCTTGGCAGTCGCGACGGTGGGACGCGGCTCTTCTCACAACCCTTTGCAATCATGCAAATCAGAAACACCCTCCACTGTAGATGAGGATAACAAATTGTCCGTGATCCACCAATGACACATTCGTCCGAATTTCTATGCTACCAGGATCTTGACAGAAAGTGCAGGTAAAAAAAGGTAAAGGTTTCCCTTGCTCGAAAGCCAGTCGAGTCCGACTCTAGGGTTGCGGTGCTCATCTCCGTTTCAAAGCCGAAGAGCCAGCACTGTCCGAAGACATTTCCATGGTCATGTGGCCAGCATGACTAAACACCAAGGCGCACGGAACGGTTACCTTCCCACCAAAGTGGTCCCTATTTATCTACTTGCAATTTCTTGCTTTCGAACTGCTAGGTTGGCAGGAGCTGAAACTAGAGATGGAAGCTCACTCCGTCATGCGGCACAGTCGGGTCTCGAACTACTGACCTTCCACAGCCTGCAGTTCAGCGTCTTCACCACTTGAGCCACCGCAGCTCCTTTAGATCCCAGACTTAAATCCCACTGAAAGTAAGTCACCAAGCAGGACTGATGTCAGGTATCCCTGTCATAGATCTGGAATGTGGAGGGGTATCCTCCTTCTCGTTCCCAGCTCTCTCCTGCTCAGCGACTGAGCGCTATCTTATGCTTGGCCTTGTAGAAGTGCCAGCTGGAACTTACACTGCTGGGAAAGTTAACGGCTTTTTTGCTTTGCCCGGCTGTCAGCTATGCTGCCAGGGGGTTGGGATGTTCTTTCAGTGTCTGTGTAAATTGCTTTCGCATTCCTCTCTCTCTGCTTTGCGCTGAAATCTTTATTTCTAAAGAAGTACAGGTGGGGGTGTGTGTTGTCTGCCTTCCAGGCAAGCCATGGGAGCCGAACAATTCCCAGCTTCGCATAGTAACAGTTTACTAGCTTTAGCCTGCGCGCGGGAAGGTGCCTAATTGGCCAGCGCAGTGGGAGAGAGACAACTGCTATTGTTAACAGTGACTGTGTTAATGCATCTATGGCTCTTCAATAAAAGTATAACCTTTCCAAGAAGTGTGTACTCTGTTGTTGGCTGTAGGTTCTGACACCCGCGCACGAAACATATCTATTGGCTTTTGCTTCCAGGGGGAATGTTTGATTTCACTATAAGTCAGAGGCCCTAGTGCTGATGGCCATTCCTGACACAATCTGCACACGTGTTCTTTAGTACTGGAACCACTAATAAACAGTTATCTTCTTATGAAGCCCTGTGTGGTGTGACCTGATGTGTTGCGTTTGAGCACTCCTGTGGTCACTGGCTGAACACATGAAGCTGCCTTCTACTGACTCAGACCCTTACTGTCAGGGGTCATTTTGTAGAAAAAGAGGTGCAGGAGCTCATTAGCGTAACTTATTTGCATATGCCACACCCCCTGACATCACCGGACATGTGTCAGAAGGCAACACCCACCGCTCAGGCTCCACTGGATTTTTGGATTGCTAACTATGGGGGGGGACACACACACGCAGATCTGCCCTCACAGAAGAGGGAGAGCTTGTACCTGAATAAACCTTGGCCTTAAAGGTGCCACTGGACTGTTTTGGATTGCGATCGGGGAGGGGGGGGCTCTGCAACTTACCTGGCTGCTTCTTGCTCCTTGTGGCTGCTGGGAGCAGGGGGCGGGGCTTGTTGCATGTGCCCGCCCCCTGGGCTCTTTACTGCCGGAGCTCCGCTCCTGTGCGCTCCTGCAGAAAATGACCCCTGCTTACGGTCCACATGGGTCAGTCTTGCCGACTCAGACAGGCAGCGGCTCTCCAGGGTCTCAGGCAGAGGTCTTCCCCATCACTTGCTGCCTGGTCCCTTTTTTAACTGGAGACGTTGCTGGAGATTGAACCTGGGACCTTCTGCACGCCAAGCAGAGGCTCTGCCACTGAGCCACAGCCCCTCTTTACAGCTCTCCAGGGTCTCAGGCCCTTTACAGCTCTCCAGGGTCTTTCCCATCACCTGCTGCCTGGTCCTTTTAACTGGAGATGCTGCTGGGGATTGAACCTGGGACCTTCTACACGCCAAGCAGAGGCTCTGCCACTGTGCCACAGCCCCCTCCCTGAGGATGGCACTGCGGCTCCTGACTCCGTGCTCGTCCATGCCGCAGGGGGCCAGAGGGCTTTCACTTCATCAGTCAAACGCAGAGGGCTTTCACTTCATCAGTCAAACGCATGAAGCTGAAGCAATCTAGTGACCACTTGTACCTGTTGGTCAGCTTCACCCCCCCACCCCGGTGGACTGGCCTGTTTGTCCTGGGCTGGCCTTGCGCCTCTCTCCTCCACCCCTCGCTGGCTAAACTATCCTGTGACCAGTGTTCCCTCTAAGCTGAGTTAGCGTGAGCTAGTTCACGGTTTCTTAGCCTCCAGCTGACACATTTCCTGTCTCAGCTCAGGAAGGAGGGCTCCAGAGCAAACTTGATTTATGCAGCAGCCGAATCGCTCGCTCCCAACTTTAATGCCGGGAGCTCACAAAGCGGAATTTTTGCTCACCAGACTCCACGGCTTAGAGGGAGTGTTGGACCAGGGCAAACCACCTCTGTTCATCTCTGATCGTGACAACCCCACCTAACTAACCTGGGATCCCAGCCAGGGTTCCCTCTCAGCTGAGTGAGTGTGAGCCAGCTCACAGTTTCTTAGCCTCCAGCTCACACATTTCTGTCTCAGCTCAGGAAGGAGGGCTCCGAAGCAAACTGATTTATGCAGCAGCCCAATCGCCCGCTCACAACTTTCATGCCAGCAGCTCACCAAGTGGAATTTTTCTCACCAGAGGAAGCACTGCTTGTGACGACCGCCTTCTGGCCCGCCCAGCCTCCCAAGTACCACCGTCAGGTGTCTTTTCGACACCTGTGTTTTCGGCACTGTGCTTGCCTAGTGCCGGTCCCGACCCACAGGAAGAGACACCAGGTCGCGGCTTTCACTTTTAAAAAAATGTGTGTTTTTTTTTATTTCAAGATCTTTAATTCCCCCCCCCCACATTTTTAAACGCGTTTCTCAAAAAAAGGCTGAGTAAGAGTACCAAAAGAAAGTGAGCCGCATCACGGCAAAGGTTTAGAAACCACACCAGGGAGGGGGGCGGGAGGGAGGGAGGGAGGGAGGATCGGGGCGTTGGAACACCCCAGGGAGCAAGCTGAACCGAGCGGCCTTTGAGGTGCTGGCAGCAAAGCGGAGGAGGCTCGACTCTGAGCAAGAGGCGTGATCCGCGACCATGGTCTTCAGCCGGCCCACCTGCTCTTCCTGCAGCCCCACCACTTAGGGGGCCACAGGCAGAGGGGATGGGTGAGCCCATCTCCCCCCACAACAGCTGCTGGCCCGGGATGAGCCAGGAGGCCCCGACAGCAACAGCGCTGCCAGCACCGGTGGGGCTTGGCTTGTTCCTGGTTACCATCTACCTCACCCCCCAGGTACAGACCCCCCTCTGGGAACTTTCCCCTGGGGAGTTAGAGGGCCACTGGACCCCTGGAGGGGGGTGGGGAGGGAGGAGCTATCCCAGGCAATATATAGACGGGGACATACCAAACAACCCACACTTCATTGAGGAAACACTTGGCGTCGTCTTCTCGCGTATTATTTCTTTTCTCTCTCTCTCTCTCTCTTTTTTTCTCTGTACAAAATACATCAAAGCATGCTATGAAGTCGGGGAAGAAAACAGAACAAACGGTTACAAGAGATGAGCTTTGTACAATAGGAAACGGGGGCTCTCGTGCTTCTTCCCCCCCCTCCCCCCCTCCGCTCGAGCTCTCCGGACCCTCCCGGGCTTCATGTCAGGTTGTTCTGGAGGCAGTTCACCCCCTCCGCGTCGCCAGGGTCCCCTTTCCCATTGTCGAGCTTGGGCGAGACGGAGTTCTGAATGTTAAAGGACTACTCTTCCTTGATGCAGGATTTCAAGGGGTCCTGGAGCTTGTGGGGGGCATTGGGGTCATCCTAAAGGTGGGGGGGAGGGAGGGGAAGAGAGGGAGCGGGGGAGAGAAAAGGAGTCAGTGTCACAGCAGGTATGGCACACGAAACCTCCTAATGTGCAGTCGCGGGGGGGGGGGGGACGGGGGACAGAGCAGAACCAGAGACCTGGCTTCAGATCCCTGCCCAGCCAAGACCCCCCGCACCAGCCTTGGGCAAGACTCTTAGCCTAACCTACCCCACAGGGTTGTTGTGAGGTTAAAAAGTCGCTGGGAGGAAGTAACACACATGGGAAAGGTTTGACCTAAAGGTCTTTTTCTTGTAATAGGGTAAAGGTAAAGGATTCCCTTGCTCGAAAGCCGGTCAAATCCGACTCTAGGGATGCGGTGCTCATCTCCGTTCCCAAGCCAAAGAGCCAGCACTGTCCGAACACTTCTCCATGGTCATGTGGCCGGCATGCCTAAATGCCGAGGCGCACGGACCAGGGTTACCTTCCCACCGAAGTGGTACCTGTTTATCTACTTGCAACTTCTTGCTTTTGAACTGCTAGGTTGGCAGGAGATGGGGCCAGAGACGGGAGCTCACCCCGTCACGCGGCACTCGGGTCTCGAACTGCTGAACTACCAACCTTCCGGTCTGCGGCTCAGCATCTTAACCACCTGAGCCACTGCAGCCCCATCAAAAGCTAGTACACCCCCCCCCCAAAAAAAATTTGTTGTTGGTCTCTAAGGGGCTCCTCGACCCGGATCTCGCTGTTTTCCTGCAGAACTACACGGATGCCACCTTGAGAGATCGAATCCGTGCCAACCCTCGCTCCTTGCTGTATCCAGAAATCTGCAGAAACAATGACCACGTCAGAACTGATGGCTAGAAAGGGCGTCAAAGGGGAGCCGTGTTCGTCTGCAGTAGATGAGCCACACTGAAGTCCAGCAGCGGCAGAAGAAAGAGATTGGATTTATACCCCCGCCCTTCACTGCCCAAAGGAGTCTCAGAGTGGCTTACAAACTCCTTTCCCTTCCCTTCCTCACAACAGACACCCTGTGAAGTAGGTGGGGCTGAGAGAGCTCTGGACAGAAACGGCTCTTTCTCAAGGACAGCCCTTATCAGAACTACGGCTTGCCCAACACCCCAGCAGCTGCAAGTGGAGGAGAACAACAAGAAGAAGAGAATGGATTTATACCCCTGCCCTTCACTGCCAAAAGGAGTCTCAGAGCGGCTTACAACCTCCTTCCCTTCCCCTCCCCACAAGAGACACACTATGAGGTAGGTGGGGCTGAGAGAGCTCTTTCGAGGACTGCTCCTGAGAGAATTGCTCCGAGAGAACCTGTGACTGACCCAGGGTCACCCCAGCAGCTGTCTGTGGAGGAGTGGGGGAATCAAACCCGGTTCTCCCAGATGAGAGTCCGCGTACTCAACCACGACACCCACTGGCTCTAAGCACCACCTTAGAGACCAATGGTATTTCCAGGAAACAAGCACTGGAGAGCCAGAGTTCTCTGGGTGTCTGGCAAAGGGAGCTGTCACATTCAGAAGCTCACAACCTGAAAAGCTACCAGACTCTCGAATCTAGCAAAAATGGTACTGTCCTCTCAAGGATGGCCCCACAGGGAGGGCAGCTAAGGGGGAGGCAAGCAGAAAGCCCTAGTCTCACTGCCGGGGGTGGGGATCTCCCCCCCCCCGCCAAGCAAGCAAGCGGGCAGCGAGACTCTCCTTCGCATTCTGCTCGATGCTGAGCCTGCGCTTGGGCCTCATGCGGCCAGGGTTGCATGGCAACCAGAGAGGGTGGCATGCATGCAGAGTCCTCCGTGTGGACATCTAGGCGTCCCTCCCCCAAGAGGAGGGACGGAAGAATGTCCTATTTTCTGCACACCTGAGGATTCTCCAGGCGCACGGAGACCTCTCCGGCTGTCGCACCCCGCATGGAGCCATCCCTCTTCCCCATTAGAGGGCACCATACTGCACCGATCAGCACTCTGGGGTGGGGGGCAAGGAAGGAGGCGGCCTTATGCTTACTGTTATCGTCACTGTGGCATGAGCCAGGTACAGCGTGGCCTGTGCTTAGGCCGTTTTAATGTCCCAAACCACCCCTGCTAGGGAAGCTGAGTCAGACTACCCAATCAACATCTGGGGAAGGCCTCGGCCTCTCTGCCCTGTTCCTGGCCCTCCAGAGAGGAACTGGCTGGCCCCCATGTGAGACGGGAGGCTGGACTAGAGGGACCCTCCCTGGTCTGATCCAGCAGGGCTCTTCTGGTGTTCTTCTCAGGGGAAGGCCTCGGCCTCTCTGCCCTGTTGTGGGACCGCCAAAGGAACTGGCTGTGTGAGACAGGGGTGCTGGACTAGATGGACCCTCCCAGGTACTTAAACAGAGGAAACGTCATACAGATAAATAGGAGAGCCCCCCCCCTCCCTGGCCTGGCCCCCTCCCATGAAGCACTGGCTGGGTCACACCAACGATCCTGCAGATTCGCTCTCATGCCCCACAGAGTTATTGATGCTCTGAACATGCGGTTGCATTCTGAAGCCACCCCGCCCCTCCCTCTGCCCCAGGCAGCCATGGGAAACAGGGGCAATCAGAAGTAAGCATCCCCCCCCACACACACACAGTCCCACCACTACACCGCATCCGGCCAGACTTGTGTGGCTGAATTACACACAGACTGACTGACAGACAGACACTGGCTATGGCAGACAATGGGACACGGGGAGGGGGGAAGCAAACATGGAGGAGGGAAGCGCATTGATCAGAGAAGCTCAAAGCAACAGCAGTGCTGGCAGACGACAATCGCGGGAAGGGACCGGCTGGATCTTAGCGAAAACTTTCTGACAGAGTCATGCAAGAGTGGAATCAGCTGCCCGGGGAGTTGGTGAGCGCCCCCTCCCTGGCAGTCTTTAAGCAGGAACTGTGAGGGAACTGCACTAGAAAATATTTAAATAACCATCACCACATTTATACAAAAATGTGTACCAAAATCTGCATAAATAAATGCACAAGGGCAGTTGAAAATGGTGAAATTAACGATGATCTCCGCCGCAGTGTCCCCTCTAAGCTGAGTTAGGGTGAGCTAGCTCACAGTTTTTTAGCCTCCGGCTCACACATTTTTTGTCATCACTCAGGAAAGATGGCTTTAAAGGTAAAGGTTTCCCTTGCTCGAAAGCTAGTCGAATCCGACTCTAGGGTTGTGGTGCTCATCTCCGTTTCAAAGCCGAAGAGCCAGCGCTGTCCGAAGACGTTTTCCGTGGTCACGTGGCCGGCATGACTAAACACCAAGGCGCACGGAACACTGTTACCTTCCCACCGAAGTGGTACCTATTTATCTACTTGCAATTTCTTGCTTTCGAACTGCTAGGTTGGCAGGAGCTGGAACTAGAGACGGGAGCTTACTCCGTCATGCGGTCTCGAACTGCTGAACTACTGACCTTCCACAGCCTGCAGTTCAGCGTCTTAACCACTTGAACCACCGCAGCTCCAAGGATGGCTTTAGAGCAAGCTAATTGATGCAGCAGCCAAATTGCTGGCACACAAGACTCCACAGCTTAGAGGGAACATTGATCTCCGGAACGTTCTACCGTTTCGATACTATTCTTCTTCCAAATGCGGATGAAAGCAGCGACTCTTGGTCTGTTATTTCAGCAGGTACATATCAACAATTTCATTAATTTTCACTGATGTATCATAACATAGTTGCAAGAGATTCTCTGAAAGAATGTTCCTAGGGCAAAGCAATTAATGAAATTGTTGATACGTACCTGTTGACATAACAGACCAAGAGTCGCTGCTTTCATCCACATTCGGAAGAAGAATAGTATCGAAACGGCAGAACATTCCGGAGATCATCGTCAATCTCACCATTTTCAACTGCCTTTGTGCACTTATATATGCAGATTTTTGGTACACATTTTTGTATAAATTTTGTGATCGTTATTTAAATATTTTCTAGCGCTGTTCCCTCACAGTTTCTTCTTTTTTCGGTCTGTTCTGTGACTGTGACCATCATTTTTGAGCCACAGTCTTTAAGCAGCAGCTGGACACACACTTGTCAGGGATGCTCTAGGCTCATCTGGCATCGAGCAAGGGGTCTAGCTTCACCATGTCATGTGCAGCCCCAGCACTAGGGCTGCCCGGTCCCCCCCTGACCACCAGCAGGCGATGGGAGGGGTCCGGTTGCCAGCTTTGGGTTGGGAAACTCCTGGAGATTTGGGGGTGGAGCCCGGGGAGGACAGGGACCTCAGTGGGGGACAATGCCATGGACCCCACCCTCCAAAGCATCCATTTTCTCCAGAGGAACTGATCTCTGTAGTCTGGAGATGAGCTGTGATTCCAGGAGATACCCAGGTCCCACCGGGAGAAAGGCATCTCTACCCAGCACACATACCCTAGCGCCCTAAGAGATGTGGCAGCCAATGTTCCCCCTAAGCTGTGGAGTCTTGCGAGTAAAAATTCCACTTTGTGAGCCCCTGGCATTAAGGTTGTGAGCGAGCGATTTGGCGACTGCATAAATCCGTTTGCTCTGGAGCCCTCCTTCTCGAGCGAAGACAAAAAAACCCTGTGAACTAGCTCACACTAACTAGAGGGAACACTGGTGGCAGCGCATCTATGGTACCTCAGGCCACTCGTAGTGACGGAAATCACACTTGGTGGGAACAGAGCAGGGAGTTCAATGATGTCTGCATAACTGAGTCGCTGTCCTAAAAGAAGAATGATGTCCCAACGAAGCTGTTCGGCTAGATCCCCTCTGTGACTGAAGCAAGGAACAGATCTGCGCATGGGAGCCACTAATGGTGGGGCGCTGACATTCACAACCTCTATATGGGGGCCCCCCGGGGGGGGGGGGGGGGGAATCAGAAGGCCATTTAGCCTGCAGAACCTAAAGGCGCCCTCAGCACTCATGGCCGGCCTAGTCAGACAAGATGAAGCCTCAGCCCTGGTGTTGCCTAGCAACCACTACTCACAGCCCTGCATGGGAAAGAAGGACGTCCCACACCTTTTTTGTGGCCCTTCACCACCACTATTGTGTGGCATACACAACTGGAAGAGGAAGGGGCACGGCAGCACTGGTGTTGCTTCGCGATCCCTGGAGGGGGGGGGGAGGCAACAGGATCCGGGTTCCTGTGGGGCCTAGAAACCCCCTTTTCATTCCAGAGGGGCCAAAGCAACGGCTCCCGACCTTCTGGAGCATTAACAGGGGGCACGATGCAGTGGCTCAGGCACTGGAAACCCAAGTTTGAACCCACTTTTCGCCATGAAGCCCTGCTAAGGTGGGGTGCAGATTTTCTAGAGTATGCTGGAACTGGGTTCAGAGCACACCGAGGCATTCGTTCCAGGGCAGAGAAGCATTTTTCACAACCCTCTCCACCACAGTTAGGGGCTTTTGAGAAGTTGCCCTCTTTCAGCCTAGCCCTACCCCGCAGGGTTTTTCGTGGAGGGACTACACCGACAGTCGAAGGAAGGGCCGCACAAACATGCCAAGCGCCGGCAGCGCTGCCGGTCTGTCCTGACCCACACCAGTATTCCCGCCCCTGGCTTTGCTTTCTCTCTCTCTCTCTCTGGGGCCAGGCGTCCGCCGGCCTGTGTGCTGCTGAAAGGACACAGGGCAGAGTCGGTGGGTCAGGAATCAGAGATCAAAGTTCCTGTTTTTAAAAGATGCTTGGCATTTGCAGAAGAAACTGCTAATTTGCGGCGCTCTGGGCCAACCAGCCACTAAGCGCAAAAGGAAGAAGACGAGATTGGATTTATACCCCTTGCCCTTCACTACCCAAAGGAGTCTGAGAGCGGCTGACAAACTCCTTCCCCTCCCCCTCCCCACAACAGACACCCTGCGAGGGAGGTGGGGCTGAGAGAGCTCGGACAGAAACGGCTCTTTTCCCAAGGACAGCTCTGACAGAACTGTGGCTTGCCCAAGGTCATCCAGCCAGGTGCAAGTAGAGGAGTGGGGACTCAAACCCGGTTCTCCCAGATTAGAGTCCGCGCACTTAACCCCTACACCAAACTGGCACCAAAAGGAGAAGATGTACTGTTTTTTGAAGAAGCGGCAGTCCTGCACTGGGGCCTGCAAAGACCACCGGACGTTTGGGAGTCTCCTTGGGGTCCTTTTCTCCTGTATCTACTTCTCTGGTTGGCCAGAGACTTAAACTGGGAGTCCTTCAGGGACCGTTCCTACAGACCCTTGAGACCGGATGGGCGCCCTGTGCCAAAGGAGGGGGACGAAGCACCATCCCCTCTGCCCTGTGGCCATGCAGAAGCATGCAGAGGTACAACGGCACACCTCTCACGTTGCCGAGCTCCACCACAGCAAGGCGATCAGGAGCTGCGATTGCCACATGGCTGGGCCCACCACAGCAAGGCGATCAGGAGCTTCGATTGCCACATGGCTGGGCCGGCCGCTGGGTCCCCGGTCTCCTCACTCAACTTCCCATTAGCAAGGCCTCTTGCGGATGCCGGCCTGCGCATTCTGTGAAGCGGGCGGGAGTGGGCAGGAGAGTGCGGAAAGGCTGCGGGAGAGGGTTTGAAGCATGCAGAAGGGGGAGACGTGAAGAAGACGAGTTACCTGACAGATAATGTTATCATAGTAAGCCAATGCACGGGCATGAGGGGAGAGGTTACACGGGGTGTCGCAAAATTTCCTTACATTTGGATGGGAGCCCTCGGCAATTGTGGACAGGGAGAAGTTGTCGTTGTGGAGTTCCGACGGAGTTCGGTATCTGCCGACAGGGAAGGAGAGACAAAAGTGGGAAAGGGGGAGGTGGGAAGAGAAAGATGGCGATCAGAAAACCCCATGAGGCACAATGGAAGTACTCCTGTCACAAACTCAGGCAGAGAAGCGAAGGGTCACATTACCTACGAGCCCTACAGATGGGCCTTTTCCCGAGCCCGTTTTGAGGCATTCCCTTCTGCTGTAAGGTACAGGTAAAGGTTCCCTTGCTCGAAAGCCAGTCGAGTCCGACTCTAGGGTTGCGGTGCTCATCTCCGTTTCAAAGCCGAAGAGCCAGTGCTGTCCGAAGATGTTTCCGTGGTCATGTGGCCGGCATGACTAAACACCAAGGCGCACGGAACGCTGTTACCTTCCCACCAAAGTGGTACCTATTTATCTACTTGCAGTTTCTTGGTTTCGAGCTGCTAGGTTGGCAGGAGCTGGAACTAGAGACGGGAGCTCACTCCGTCTTGCGGCACCCGGGTCTCGAACTGCTGAACTACTGACCTTCCACAGCCTGCAGTTCAGCGTCTTAACCACTTGAGCCACGAGTTCCAGTGCATGAACATATATGCCCACGCAGGGCTAATATGGTGGAATCAGTTACTCATGTCCTCCTGTTCTCCAGATGCTATCAGGAGGAACGAGACCATCTCATACTACCCCTTCTGTCTAGATTTATCCCTCTGCAGTCTTATCTTGACTTTAGGTCGGAAGTCCTTCGTAAATTCCTCCTAGGAGACGCTCAGAGCTCAGTGACTTATGCTGTGGCAAAATTTTGTTGCTTGGCTATTAGGAAATATAAACTTATTTTAGCTGAAAAAAACCTGTATGATTCTCTTATTAATATTATTTTATTTTACTGATTCTATTAATTTTCTCTTGTTAATGTTTTTATACTATTGCTAAGGATCACTCGGGCTGCCAAAGGGCAGTGGACATTTGGGGCTTCAGCCCCAGAACTTCTTTTCCATACTGAGCCTCAAAGCTTGAGTGAACATAAGAACATAAGAGACGCCAATGTTGGATCAGGCCAAAGGCCCATCCAGTCCAACACTCTGTGTCACACAGTGGCCAGAAATACCAGGTGCCATCAGGAGGTCCAGCAGTGGGGCCAGGACATTAGAAGCCCTCCCACTGTTGACCCCCCCCCCAAGCACCAAGAAGACAGAGCATCACTTGCCCCAGAGCCCCTAGCTATACCTTGTGGCTAATAGCCACTGATGGACCTCTGCTCCATATGCTTATCTAATTCCCTTTTGAAGCCGTCCATGCTTGTAGCACCCACCACTTCCTGTGGCAGTGAATTCCATGTGTTAATCACTCTTTGGGTGAAGAAGTACTTCCTTTTATCCGTTCTAACCCGACCGCTCTGCAGTTTCATGGAGTGCCCACGAGTTCTTGTATTGTGAGAAAGGGAGAAAAGTACCTCTTTCTTTACCTGCTCTTTCCCATGCATAATCTTATAAACCTCGATCATGTCACCCCTTAGTCGTCTTTTCTCCAAGCTAAAGAGCCCTAAGCGCTTTAACCTTTCCTCATAGGGAAAGTGTTCCAACCCTTTTATCATTCGAGTTGCCCTTTTCTGCACTTTTTCCAAAGCTATAATATCCTTTTTAAGGTGTGGTGCCCAGAACTGCACACAGTATTCCAAATGAGGTCTCACCATTGATTTATATAGGGGCATTATTATATTGGCTGATCTGTTTTCAATACCCTTCCTAATAATCCCCAGCATAACATTGGCTTTTTTTATTGCAGTCACACACTGTCTCGACATTTTCAGTGAGTTATCTACTACAACTCCAAGATCTCTCTCTTGCTCAGTCTCTGCCAGTTCAGACCCCATCAATGTGTATTTATATTTAGGATTTTTGGCTCCAATGTGCATCACCTTGCACTTGGCCACATTGAACCCCATTTGCCATGTTGATGCCCACTCGCCCATCCTTGACAGATCCCCTTGGAGTGCCTCACAATCCTCACTGGTTTTCACCACCCTGAACAACTTTGTATCATCCGCAAATTTAGCCACTTCACTGCTTACTCCCATCTCCAAATCATTAATGAACAAGTTAAAAAGCAGTGGACCAAGTACTGATCCCTGCGGTACCCCACTGCTTACCACCCTCCACTGAGTGGGAGACGTCGTCAGCAGAGAGCGTACCTGGGCATGTTTGGATTGCTGAGCGGTTGGGTTAGAACGGATAAAAGGGAGACCTTCTTCACCCAAAGAGTGATTAACACCTGGAATTCACTGCCACAGGAGATGGTGGTGGTGGCTACAAGCATGGGCAGCTTCAAGAGGGAACTGGATAAGCATCTGGAGCAGAGGTCCATCAGTGGCTATTAGCCACAAAGTGTAGATAGGAATTCTCAGGCTGGGGCAGGTGATGCTCTGTCTTCTTGGTGCTGGGGGGGGGGGCAGCAGGGTGAGGGCTTCTAGTGTCCTGGCCCCACTGGTGGGCCTCCTGATGGCCCCTGGTATTTCTGGCCACTGTGTGACACAGAGTGTTGGGCTGGAGGGGCCATTGGCCTGATCCAACATTGACTTCTCTTATGTTCTTATGGATAAACATCTGGAGCAGAGGTCCATTGGTGGCTATTAGCCACAAGGTATACATAGGAAATCACAGGCTGGGGCAGGTGAGGCTCTGTATTCTTGGTGCTGGGGGGGGCAACAGTGGGAGGGCTTCTAGTGTCCTGGCCCCACTGCCGGACCTCCTGATGGCACCTGGTATTTTTGGCCACTGTGTGACACAGAGTGTTGGACTGGATAGGCCATTGGCCTGATCCAACATTGGCTTCTCTTGTGTTCTTATGTTCTTATGATGGCCTGTCTCACCCTGTTTCATACAGGGCAGGCCTGCTTTCTGCAGCTCATCGGTTCTCGGCACCACGTGGAAGCAGAGAACCAAGACATGAACCTTGACACAGAGAGTACTCCATCTTTCTGTGTTATACCTCTGAGGGTGCCAGTCACAGCTGCTGGAGAAACGTCAGGTCCTACAATGCCAAGACCACGGCCAGACAACCCGGAAAATCTACAACAACTAACAAGACATGAGACCAAGCTGCTATCCTGTGAACACAGACCCCACTGAATACTGCAGGACTTCCTTCCAAGTAAAAAACGCAGAGGATTGTGCAGCACCATACTGAGCGTGGCCTCGAAGCCGATGGGAGTGGATTGGCCCAAGCTTGCTAGTGGGTTTGTGTAGGCCGCTTACTCCGCATGAAACTGCACCTGTGGCCCCGGCTCCCACACCTGTATCATTTAATGAAAGTTATTTTCTAATTAATGAATTACTCTCAGCATTCCACAATTAAGGATACATCAATCTCCAGTTTTGACATATTTCCTTCACCATCCCCCCCCCCAGAACTGAACCCAAACAAATGGTAACCATCAGGGGTCATTTCATAGAAAAAGAGGTGCAGGAGCTAATTAGTATAACTCATTAGCATAACTTATTTGCATATGCCACACCCCCTGGCATTACCGGAAGTATGTCAGAAGGCAACGCCCACCGCTCAGGCTCCACTGGACTGTTTCGGATTGCTAGCTGTTGGGGGTGGGGGGAACGTGCAGATCTGTCCTCACAGAGGAGGGAGAGCTTCTACCTGAATAAAACTCGGTCTTAAAGGTGCCACTGGACTGTTTTGGACCGGGGGAGACGGGCTCTGCAGCTTACCTGGCTGCTTCTTGCTCTGACTGAGGGCTGCTGGGAGCAGGGAGCGGGGCTTGTTGCATGTGCCCGCCCCCTGGGCTCTTTACTGCCAGAGCTCCGCTCCTGTGCGCTCCTGCAGGAAATGACCCCTGGTAACCATATAAACTAAGCTTATTATCTCTATGTTGTCGAAGGCTTTCACGGCCAGAGTTCATTAGCTGTTGTATATTTTCCGAGTTGTATGGCCGTGGTCTTGGCATTGTAGGACCTGACGTTTCGTCAGGTCCTACAATGCCAAGACCACGGCCATACAACTCGGAAAATCTACAACAGCTTATTGTCTCTGATCCGTGAATCTGTTAAACATCTTCTATTATGCTGTATGATAATTTACTGCTCACCCTCCACCTCTATATACGGACCAGTAATTTCCATTTTTGTTTTTGTCTCTGTCGTGATTTTAATTGTACCTTCCTGGCAAAAAGCCCCTCCTTTCCTATATGTAATGTTTGACGAAAGTCTGTTTCGCTGTATCTGATGAAGTGTGTTTACAAACGGAAGCTTACCCCTTGAATAAAACTTTGTGGGTCTTAAAGGTGCCCCTGGAATCAGACTTTTTTCTAAAAAGCAGTCTTTTACTATCTTCGGCTGATCAGGCAGTTGGTTCCCTTCCTCGAACGCAATGATCTGGCAGCAGTGATCCACGCTATGGTCACCTCGAGGCTGGACTACTGCAATGCGCTCTACATGGGGCTGCCCTTGGTGCAACTAAGCTGGTGCAAAATGCGACAGCCAGGCTGTTGATGGGTCTCCCTATGCGGGAGCACACCCAGCCTGTGCTAAAGACATTGCACTGGCTGCCCATAGCGTACCAGATTGGCTTCAAGGTGCTGGTTTTGACCTTTAAATCCCTTTAGGGTCAGGGACCTACCTACCTGAGGGACCCGCCTTTCCCTGTATGTTCCCCAGAGAGCATTACGGTAGGGGCGCCAAACCCCCCCCCCCCCCCCCCCCCGGCCCTAAGGACGCCAGACTGGTACCGACTAGGACCAGGGCGTTTTCTGTAGCAGCTTCAACTTACTGGAATGAGCTTCCAGGTGAGATCAGGGCCCTGGAGGACATCTCACAGTTCCGCAGGGCCGCGAAAACAGACCCCTTCCGTCAGGCATTCAGGAAAGGAGCTGCACGTCACCATCTGTGCCCTGTGCCGACTTTACTGCCAGCCTGTGCCCGCCGAGACTGGAGCTACCGCTGATCACATGTTTCTAAGTGCACTTTACCACATCGCCATCGATATAAACATGAGCCTGCAGCGCGATGTGGCTGTGAAGAAAGCGAATGCAATCTTAGGATGCATTAACAGAAGCACTGTGTCCAGATCAAGGGAGGTGGTAGTTCCGCTCTGTTCTGCTATGGTCAGGCCTCACCTGGAGTCCAGTTTTGGGCACCACATTTTAGGAAGGATATTGACAAGCGCGAGCGTGACCAAAAGAAGGCTACCAGGGTGGTGAGAGGGTTGGAATCCAAGTCTTACGAGGAAAAGCTGAAAGAGTTGGGTCTGTTTAGCCTGGGAAAGTGAAGTCTTAGAGGGGACACGATTGCAGTCTTCAAGTACCTGAAGGGCTGTCATGTAGAAGATGGAGCAAATCTATTCTCTCTTGCTCCGGATTGCAAGACTAGATCTAATGGGTGGAAATTACAAGGGAGTCAATACCGGCTAAATATCAGGAAGCACTTCCTAACTGTAAGAGTGGTTGAGCAGTGGAACAGACCGCCTCGGGAGGGGGTGGACGCTCCTTCGCTGGACGTTTTCAAGCGGAGGCTGGATGACCCTCTTTCGGGTGTGCTGTAGGGCTCTCTTTCGGCTGTGCTCCTGCAGAGTGCAGGCGGTTGGACTAGATGACCTGCAAGGTCCCTTCCAACTCTAACATTCTTTGATTCTATGTAGAAGATGGAGCAGATCTATTCTCTCTTGCTCCGGATTGCAAGACTAGATCTAATGGGTGGAAATTACAAGGGAGTCGTTACCGGCCAACTATCAGGAGAAACTTCCTAACGGTAAGAGTGGTTGAGCAATGGAACAGTCTGCCCCGGGAGGTTATGGATACTCCTTCGCTGGACGTTTCCAAGCGGAGGCTGGACGACCATCTTTCAGGTATGTTGTAGGGCTCTCTTTCGGCTGTGCTCCTGCAGAGTGCAGGGGGTTGGACTAGATGACCTGCAAGGTCCCTTCCAACTCTAACGTTCTATGATAGAAGAAGAAGAAGAAGAACTTCCTAACTGTAAGAGTGGTTGAGCAGTGGAACAGTCTGCCTCGGGAGGTGGTGGATACTCCTTTGCTGGGCGTTTTCAAGCGGAGGCTGGACGACCATCTTTTGGTTATGTTGTAGGCAGTGTTCCCTCTAAGCTGAGTCAGCGTGAGCCAGCTCACAGTTTTTTTAGCCTCCAGCTCACACATTTTTGTCTTCGCTCAGGAAGGCTGGCCCCAGAGCCAACTAATTTCTACAGCGGCCAGATCGCTCGCTCACCACTTTAATGCCAGTAGCTCACGAAGTAGAACTTTTTGCTCACAGGACTCCGTAGCTTAGAGGGAACATTGGTTGTAGGGCTCTCTTTCGGCTATGCTCCTGCAGAGTGCAGGGGGTCAGACTAGATGACCTGCAAGGTCCCTTCCAACTCTAACAGTCTATGATTCTGTGATATGCTAATATTTTAACAATTTTATCCCGTATTTTATATCGATATTTATATTATTGTTTTTCCATTGGTTCCTTCTGTAAGCCGCCCTGAGCCTGCCTCGGAGGGGGAAAAGTCAAAGTGATAAATGAATAAATAGAACACACAGTGTTTCTTTTAAACTGGAATGGTGTGCGGGCGGAAGGGCGGTCGAGTCGCCGGCTGGCGTGCTGACACTCTGCCATAACTCAGTGCGGCCTCTCCCCTCCCCAGGCTCCGCCTACCCATGTCCAGGGATTCCCCAAGTCAGAGCTGCCTTCCCACCCCCATTCCAGGATGACCTGTGGCGGCTCGAAGACGATGCCAGTGATGGAATCTTTCCTCCCCGCCCCCCCCCACCATGCACCATCTGCTGTGCCAGACCCAGCCACCCCCATGCTGAGCGGCAGCTGCCAGGAAAGATGGGGGGGGGGGAGGGTTGTGACTGTGAGCTCCGGTGGGTCCTGGGGGCCAGCTCATTTGCATTTGTTAGCTGCCTGGAAAAGAAAAGGGAGGGAGGCCGCTCCCATGACCCCTGGCAGCCCCCTCCCCGCACATTCACAGCCCAGCAGCAGACTACTGACTGCTTCTGCATGGGGGGGGGGAATCAAGCTTTCAACAACAGAAGCACAGAGGAGGAGAGGAGGAGATTGGGTTTATGCCCCATGGCCCTTCACTACCCAAGGGAGTCTCAGAGCGGCTCACAAACTCCTTTCCCTCCCCCTGCCCACAACAGACACCCCGTGAGGTGGGTGGGGCTGAGAGAGCTCTTGACAGAAACTGCTCTTTTTCAAGAACAGCTCTTATCAGAGCTACAGCTTGCCCAAGGTCACCCCAGCCAGGTGCAAGTGGAGGAGGAGTGGGGAATCAGACCCGGTTCTTCCCAGATTAGAGTCCGCGCACTTAACCACTACACCAAACTGGCATAGAAGAAGAAGAAGCAGCAGCACCAGCAGCACCAGCAGCTACAGCTTGCCCAAGGTCATCTAGCCAGCTGGAAGTGGAGGAGGAGTGGGGAATCAAACCCGGTTCTCCCAGATTAGAGT
>NW_015163658.1:144838-159565 GCF_001447785.1 Gekko japonicus | reverse complement strand
GAGGAGGAGTTCAGATGTATACCCGGCCCTTCACTCGGAGTCTCAGAGCGGCTTACAAACTCCTTTCCCTTCCCCTCCCCACAACAAACACCCTGTGAGGTAGGCGGGGCTGAGAGAGCTCTGACAGGAACTGCTCTTTTTCAAGAACAGCTCTTATCAGAACTACGGCTTGCCCAAGGTAATTCAGCAGCTGTGAGTGGAGGAGTGCGGAATCAAACCTGGTTCTCCCAGATTAGAGCCTGTGCACTTAACCACTACACCAAACTGGCATAAAAGAAGAAGAAAAAGAAGAGAAGGAGAAGGAGGAGTGACAAACGGCTGACAAACTCCTTCCCCTTCCCCTCCCCACAACAGACACCCTGGGAGGTAGGTGGGGCTGAGAGAGCTCTGACAGAAACTGCTCTTTTTCAAGGACAGCTCTTATCAGAACTACGGCTTGCCCAAGGTAATTCAGCAGCTGTGAGTGGAGGAGTGCGGAATCAAACCTGGTTCTCCCAGATTAGAGTCCGCGGACCTTAACCACGACACCAGACTGGCTCTCCAGAACCCTCAAGACAGGGCTCCGAAGGGATGCCAGCCTCCAGGTGGGGCCTGGGGGGATCCCCCGGAATTGTAGCTCATCTCGAGACTATGGAGATCAGTCCCGCTGGAGGAAATGGGTGCTTTGTACCCCCACTGAGGTTCCTGTCCAATGCTCCCTCTAAGCCATGGAGTCTTATGAGCAAAAATTCTGCTTTGTGAGCTCCTGGCATCAAAGTTGTGAGTGAGCAATTTGGCTACTGCATAAATCAGTTTGCTCTGGAGCCGTCCTTCCTGAGCTAAGGCGAAAATGCGTCAGCCGGAGGCTAAAAAACTGTGAGCCGGCTTACACTGACTCAGCTTAAGAGGGAACACTGTTTCTGTCCTCCCCAGGCCCCATCCCCAAATCTCCAGGAGCTTCCCAACCTGGAGCTGGCAAGCCTATACCCCTGCCCCCACCGGCAACCAGGGGGGACCTGGGAAGCAATGCTCCCTCTCCGCTGTGGAGCCTTGTGAGCAAAAGGTCTACTCTGTGAGCTCCTGCAGGAGCGATTTGGCTCCTGCAGAAATCAGTTCGCTCTGGAGCCATCTCTCCTGAGTGAAGACAGAAATCTGTGAGCCGGAGGCTAAAGAGCTGTGAGCTGGCTCACACTCACTCAGCTTAGAGGGAACGCTGCAGGCAACCCTAGTCTCTGGTTGGGGGGGGGCTCTTGTTTCTCAGACTACTCCCAATCAGTGTTCCCTCTAAGCTGAGTGAGTGTGAGCCAGCTCACAGTTTTTTAGCCTTCAGCTCACACATCTTTGTCTCAGCTCAGGAAGGATGGGGCTCCAGAGCAAACTTGATTTATGCAGCAGCCCAATCGCTCGCTCACAACTTTAATGCCAGCAGCTCACAAAGTAGGATTTTTGCTCGCAAGACTCCATCGTTTAGAGGGAGCATTGCTCCCAAACAAGGTTGCCAATTCCAGGTTGGGAAATTCCTGGATATTTGGGCATTGAAGCCAGGGAGGGCGGGGCTTGTAGAGGGTGCTCAGCAGCAAGGCTCCCTCTAAGCTGTGGGGTCTTGTGAGCAGAAATTCTACTTGGTGAGCTCCTGGCATTAAAGCTGTGAGCGAGTGATTTGGCTGCTGCATGAATTAGTTGGCTCTCGAGCCATCCTTCCTGAGCTAAGACAAAAATCTGTGAGCCGGAGGCTAAAAAACTGTGAGCTAGCTCACACTGACTCAGCTTAGAGGGAATGCTGCTCAGCAGGGTAGAATGCCATAGCATCCACCCTCCAAAGCAGCCATTTGCTCCAGGGGAACTGATCTGTATAGTGGGGAGATCAGCTGTTATTCCAGGAAAATTAGCAACCCTACAACCCTGCGAGAGGACCAACTATTCCAGAGTGATGAATCCAGACCCATTTGCACTGGAAGAGAAAGTGGTTTGCACAAGACCTTGCAAAATCAGCCCCCGGTTGCCAGGGGAGCCGCCTTTGGGGCACGGACAGAAAGGCCGATCTTCTGGCCCAGGAATAAACGGCAAAATTTGGGTCTGGCCCTGGAAAACAGAAAGGCCTGGGAGACTGGGAGAGCACAGCACCTTGCGAGCCACAAGTGACATGGTGGGAACACAGGACCTAGGGTTGCCAACCCCCAGGTGGGACCTGGAGATCTCCCAGTATTGCGACTGAGCTCCAGACTCCAAAGATCAGTTCCCCTGGAGAAATCGTCTGCTTTGGGAGGAGTGGTGGACTCCATGGCATTATGCCCCCAAATCTCCAGGAACTTCCTAACCCAGAGCTGGCAATCCGACCAGGACTGGTGGTGGGGAGATTGTTCGGGCCAGTCTCCCAGGCAACTTCCTTATGGAAGCCAGCAGAAAATGCTGGGATATTTTTAGTGGTAGCTAAACACATGAACGTATGAAGCAGCCTTACACTGAATCATGCCCTTGGTCCATCAGGGTCAGTGTTGTTTACTCAGGAGTGGCAGGGGCTCTCCAGGGTCTCAGGAGGAGGTCTTTCACATCACCTCCTGCCTAGTCTGTTTAACTGGAGATGCCGGGGATTGAACCTGGGATGTCCTGCATCCCAAGCAGAGGCTCTTCCGCTGAGCCACAGCCCCTCTCTACAGCTCTCCAGGGTCTCAGGCGGAGGTCTTTCCCATCACCTCCTGCCTAGTCTGTTTAACTGGAGATGCCGGGGATTGAACCTGGGATGTCCTGCATCCCAAGCAGAGGCTCTTCCGCTGAGCCACAGCCCCTCTCTACAGCTCTCCAGGGTCTCAGGCGGAGGTCTTTCCCATCACCTCCTGCCTAGTCTGTTTAACTGGAGATGCCGGGGATTGAACCTGGGATGTCCTGCATCCCAAGCAGAGGCTCTTCCGCTGAGCCACAGCCCCTCTCTACAGCTCTCCAGGGTCTCAGGCGGAGGTCTTTCCCATCACCTCCTGCCTAGTCTGTTTAACTGGAGATGCCGGGGATTGAACCTGGGATGTCCTGCATCCCAAGCAGAGGCTCTTCCGCTGAGCCACAGCCCCTCTCTACAGCTCTCCAGGGTCTCAGGCGGAGGTCTTTCCCATCACCTCCTGCCTAGTCTGTTTAACTGGAGATGCCGGGGATTGAACCTGGGATGTCCTGCATCCCAAGCAGAGGCTCTTCCGCTGAGCCACAGCCCCTCTCTACAGCTCTCCAGGGTCTCAGGCGGAGGTCTTTCCCATCACCTCCTGCCTAGTCTGTTTAACTGGAGATGCCGGGGATTGAACCTGGGACCTTCTGCATGCCAAGCAGAGGCTCACCCACTGAGCCACGGCCCCTCCCCTAAAGACGACTGGTGCTTGAGGTCTGCAAAGCTATGAATGGTGGGAGAGATGTGGACTGAGAGAAATTTCATGCAGCTGTCCTGTGAAGATGGACAGCATCAGGAAGTCCTTTTTTCACACAAACTGCCGAATGACAGACCTTCCGGTCTGCAGTTCAGCATCTTAGCCACCATCATCAGACATAAAAGGTAAAGGTAAAGGTTCCCTTGCTCGAAAGCCAGTCGAATCCGACTCTAGGGTTGCGGTGCTCATCTCCGTTCAAAGCCGAAGAGCCAGCGCTGTCCAAAGACGTTTCCGTGGTCATGTGGCCGGCATGACTAAACACCAAGGCGCACGGAACGCTGTTCCCTTCCCACCGAAGTGGTACCTATTTATCTACTTGCAATTTCTTGCTTTCGAACTGCTAGGTTGGCAGGAACGAGAGACGGGAGCTCACTCCGTCATGCGGCACACTCGGGTCTCGAACTGCTGAACTACCGACCTCCCACAGCATGCAGTTCAGCGTCTTAACCACTTGAGCCACCGCAGCTCCTTCATCAGACATAGCAGAGTAGAAATGTAGATCCTTCTCTTCTGTGGATAAAATGAAACGGAGAGAGCCAGGAACGCCTCTCTCAGCTCCTTGGGAAAAGGGCAGGGACCCACAGACAGGTGTAACCCCGTCCTACTAGCCACGGAGTGTTGTTCCCACGCCAGAGAAGGACCACCCGTTTGTCTGCATGCTCAAGGCACACCAATGAAAGGGAGGAGGGCGGGCCTGCCGGATGCTCTGGGGGCTCTTCGGGGGCAGGCCCGGTCCTGGCTGGCTGGAGAATGTTTGCAAGCAGAGGCAGCCAAGCACTCCGAGGCAATTACTGAAGGCACTCTGCAAACCATAATTAACCGCTCGTTAGGGACCTGGCCTGCACCGGCCCCGACCGCCCAGCCCTGGGAGAGGGAGAGGAAAGCGGGCCGGGAGCGGGAATCTTCGCTCTGCCTCTCCGAGCCAGATGCTCAGTGGGGTTATGCGGGGTTAGCAGACGGGAGAGCGAGAGGGCGGGGGACGCCCGGCAGACGGTTCATTCTGCGGCCTCTGGAGGAGGCTTCCACACAAAGTCAGGTCTGCAGCACGCAGCCAAAGCACAGCTGCGGCTTTCTTTTTTGGGGAGAGCCAGAGATGCGGGTGTGGGGGGGGGGGGGGCTGCTGCGGCGCTGTCCCCCTCCTTCCGCCGCAAGGAATGAAACCTCACCCTTTAGAGAGAGTGGAGAACACTGTAGCTGGCCCCATGAGTAGGAAAACAGGAAAATGAGGGGAAGCCTTAAGCAGGCCATGTGTTGGGGGCAGCCAGGGCTATTTTTGGGCAGGAACGCACAGGAACAGAGTTCCGGCTGGCTCCTGAGTTGGCCACGCCCAGCAGGAACTCATTAACATAATAGGCCACACCTAACAGCAGAAACTCATTAGGATTGGCTACATTAGGGGTGTGTGGCCTAACATGCAAAGGAGTCCCTGCTACAAAAAAAGGCCCTGGGTTTGGACCACAAAGTAAACAGAATAAGAAGCAAAAGGTGGGTGTGGCTGGATGACCACACTTCTGGTAACATGGGTATGTGTGGTCTAATATGCCAATGAGCTGTGCTATCAGGGGCGTGGCCTAATATGCTAATGAGTTTCTGCTGTTGGGTGTGGCCTATTATGCTAATGAGTTCCTGCTGGGCTTTTTCTACAAAAAAAGCCTGGCAGCAAATCCTGCACTTCACACACACACCCTTTCCACACAGAATGTGGAGGCTACACATCTCCCTTTATAACTTCACAACAAAAAGGGCTGGGGGGCCTTGCTTTTTTTAAAAAAAACGATAGCTGGGAATTGGTATAGTGGTGCTGTAGATTATTATAATCTTATAATCTATAGTGACCTGTCAGCCACCTTTTTTGAAACGAGGCAAGAAAAGTGCTGGGGAAAGAACCACGTGGATTTGGATCTGGAAAGCACGCCATCTAACCTTTAGTACTGCGAGCACTTCATTGCTAACTGTTAAATCACGTAATATGAATGAGTATGTGTTTTATGTACCGCTTTGTTAGCCGCCCTGAGCCTGTTCGCAGGATGGGCGGGGCATAAATATAATAAATAAATAAATAATAAGGAGAAGGAGGAGGAGATTGGATTCATACCCCACCCTTCACTACCCAAAGGAGTCTCAGAGCGGCTTACAAACTCCTTTCCCTTCCCCTCCCCACAACAGACACCCTGTGAGGTCGGTGGGGCTGAGAGAGCTCTTGACAGAAACTGCTCTTTCAAGGACAGCTCTTATCAGAACCATGGCTTGCCCAAGGTCATCCAGCCAGGTGCGAGTGGAGGAGTGGGGAATCAAACCCGGTTCTCCCAGATTAGAGTCTTAAACGCTACTTAACCACTACACCAAACTGGCTGCATACATACCATGAAGAAGAAGAAGAGGAGGAGGAGGAGGAGAAGAAGAGATTGGATTTATACCCCGCCCTTCACTTGGAGTCTCAGAGCGGCTTACAAACTCCTTTCCCTTCCCCTCCCCACAACAGACACCCTGTGAGGTCGGTGGGGCTGAGAGAGCACTGACAGAAACGGCTCTTTTTCAAGAACAGCTCTGACAGAGCTTGTGACTGACCCAAGGGCACATCAGCAGGTGCAAGTGGAGAAGTGGGGAATAAAACCCGGTTCTCCCAGATTAGAGTCCGTACACTTAACCACTACACCAAACTGGAGGAGGGAGATTGGATTTATACCCCGCCCTTCACTACCCAAAGGAGTCTCAAGATTGGCTTACAAACTCCTTTCCCTTCCCCTCCCCACAACAGGCACCCTGTGAGGCAGGTGGGGCTGAGAGAGCTCTGACAGAAACGGCCCTTTTTCAAGAACAGCTCTTATCAGAACTGTGGCTTGCCCAAGGTCATCCAGGTGCAAGTGGAGGAGGAGTGGGGGATCAAACCCGGTTCTCCCAGATTAGACTCCGCGCACTGAACCACGAGACCAAACTGGCTCTCCAGTGGTGTAGTGGTTAAGTGGTGTGTGGATGCTCCGCATTCGCAGAAGCAAGAGCTGCCAGGAAACTGAAAATCCACCACGCTGGCTCCTACCCACTGTGTACCCATGCGCACGCACACCATGTGCGAGGGCACATATGAGCCCTCAAGCTTCTCTTCATCCAGGCTGTTGCACTTCCCTCAGCCCCTGCTCCCTTCACAGCCCCAGAGATGTGCAAAAACAAATCAAATGCTGGCTCAGTCGTCACACACACACACACACACACACACACACACACACCCTCCACACTGCCCACTCTTCTAATTACTGCCACATGAATGGTCAAGAATGTATCCACCCCCTCATCCCCTAATTAAATGAATATGAAAAAGGACTTCTTTTAGAAGCCCAAAGCAGCTTTGGGGAGTCGGTGGGGGAGGAGTTTTCTTGGCGACATCACAGAAGGCCAGCCAATCAGCACTGTGCACGGCCGGTTCCTGCGTCAACCTTGCAGAAACATGTTTTCCTCCAAATGTGACCCTAGAGAGGAAGGGACATTATCCGATCTAGCACAGGGAGGGCTCTTCTAGAGTAGCCCCACTGCTCAGAACATGTTACATCACCCTTTACCATCAGCTGCTCTTTCTAACTAAGAGCTGGTGCAGTTTAGTGGTTAAGAGTGGTTAGAAAGCCAGTGGGGAGGAGTGGGGAGAGAGAGAGAGAGATTGGATTTATACCCCACCCTTCACTCGGAGTCTCAGAGCGGCTTACAAACTCTTTTCCTTTCCCCTCCCCACAACAAAGACACCCTGTGAGGCAGTTGGGTCCGAGAGAGCTCTTTCGAGAACTGCCCTTGAGAAAACAGCTCCGAGAGAACTTGTGACTGACCCGAGGCCACCCAGCTGGCTGCATATGGGGGAGTGGGGACTCAAGCCCGGTTCTCCCAGATTAGAGTCCGCACTCTTAACCACCACACCATACTGGCTCTTAAGAGTGTCAGACTAGGATCTGGGAGACCCAGGTTCGAATCCCCACTTTGTCACTGAAGCTCGCTGGGTGACCTCGGGCCCAGTCACACACTCTCAGCCTGACCACAGGGTTGTTGTGAGGTCGAAATGGAGGAGAGGAGAAGGATGTAAGCAGCTCTGGGCCCCCATTTGGGAGAAAGGGTGGGGTACACGTAAAGGACATCAATTATAATGACCATCACCAATGTGTTCAAAGATCCTGGTTCCAAGCTCAGCTGGGCCAGGCACTTAGAGGGTGGGGAAGGCTTCATCAAGCTAGTGGGAGCAGTCCTAAGCAGGTCTACTCAGACGTAAGTCCCACTTCACTCGGCGGGGGCTTGCTCTCAGGAAATGCTCTTCGGATTGCCCTGTCAGCCTGCTATAAACTGAAGTATGAATGTCTAGGACACCTGGTAAAGATCATACAATATTATAAATAAAACTTTACAATATTACAAGGAAAAGTCCATCATTCTCAACGAGTACCTGGATATCAGCTCATTACTTCCTCAGGAGTAATCCTATTGTATTGTATTGAATACAGCTCTGTTACATTAGGAGCAAACCAATACTTAACAACGTCTTCATTTTCTTCAAATTACCCCGGGAAAAACCCATGGCATTTAAAACGAAAAGCAACATGAAGCTGAATGGAGTATTATTCTTTTTTTAAAAAATTAAGTATTATTTTGCGATTTTTTTGAATTATTTAATCTTTTAGAACTTAAGAACATAAGAGATGCCAATGTTGGATCAGGCCAAAGGCCCATCCAGTCCAACACTCTGTGTCACACAGTGGCCAGAAATACCAGTGCCATCAGGAAGTCCACCAGGGGGGCCAGGACATTAGAAGCCCTCCCACTGTTGACCCCCCCCCCCAAGCACCAAGAAGACAGAGCATCACTTGCCCCAGAGCCCCTATTTATACCTTGTAGCTAATAGCCACTGATGGACCTCTGTTCCATATGCTTATCTAATTCCCTTTTGAAGCCGTCCATGCTTGTAGCCGCCACCACCTCCTGTGGCCGTGAATTCCATGTGTGAATCACTCTTTGGGTGAAGAAGTACTTCCTTTTATCCGTTCTAACCCGACCGCTCATCAGTTTCATGGAGTGCCCACGAGTTCTTGTACTGTGAGAAAGGGAGAAAAGTACCTCTTTCTCTACCTGCTCTTTCCCATGCATAATCTTATAAACCTCGATCATGTCACCCCTCAGTCGTCGTTTCTCCAAGCTAAAGAGCCCTAAGCGCCTTAACCTTTCCTCATAGGGAAAGTGTTCGAACCCTTTTATCATTCGAGTTGCCCTTTTCTGCACTTTTTCCAAAGCTGTAATATCCTTTTTAAGGTGTGGTTCCATTTCAAGTGTGCTCCTGAGGAAGACTGGGATGAAATGAGCTGATATCCGGATGCTCGTTGAGAATGACGGGATTTTTCCTTGCAATATTGTAAAGTTTTATTTATAATATAATGTGATCTTTACCAAATGCCCGACTCATTCATATCACAGTGTTTGCTTATTTGTTGTATTTCCTGTATGGATACCTGTGATCCCTTCTCCGTCCTGCTTTACAGGGCTGTTGTCACAGCAACCCAATTCCAGCGCATGACGCACTTTTGAGGAAGCACAACAGAAATACTAATGGCTGATTCACACACATTCAAACACTGAGGGCATGAGCTGCATTCAGGAGAAAAGACTGATTCTGAGTCAGTCTTGGGTCCTTGGGAAGTGTTCTGTGCAAACGCTCCCTCTAAGCTTTGGCGTCTTGTGAGCAAAAATTCTACTTTGTGAGCTGCTAAGCATTAAAGTTGTGAGCGAGCGGTCTGGCTGCTGCATAGATTTGTTTGCTCTGGAGCCCTCCTTCCTGAGCCAAGGCAAAAATGTGTGAGCCAGAGGCTAAAAAACCGTGAGCTAGCTCACACTAACGGCACTTAGCGGGAACACTGCCCACTCGCACATGAGGGAGATGGAGGTGGGTGAACCAGCCCTTCTGCACCAGTGATAATAACAGCTGTTAATATTTGTCCAAAAGACTTTACAGACAACCTCCCCTTCTCTCTCACAGCGTCTCAAAAGGTGGGTCTTAGGAAATGTCAGAACAGCCCTGCTGGATCGGGCCCAGGGTCTCTCTAGAGCTGCGGTCGAGAGTGGCCCCAACACTTCCAAGAAGCCCACATGAAACCCCCCTCCCCACAGCATCCCTTGCAGGGGGAGGTGCCTCCTCCACAAGGGCAGACTGGGATGTTCAAGCACCACAGGAGCAAACCGGACCGATTCCCTATGGTGCAGCAGCTAAGCTTGCTCTTGGATTTCAGTGCCCCTCTCCACAGGGCCCCCCCCCCAAACTTTTCCAGCCAGTTAAAGAGCTGCTCTGCCTGGATCCTCCACAGGGCTTTATGTAATAGTCGGGGGGGGGGAGAAGAAGAAGAAGAGGAAGAGGAAGAGGAAGAAGAAGAGGAGAAGGAAGAAGAAGAGGAAGAAGAAGAAGAAGAAGAGGAAGAAGAGGAGGAGGAGGAAGAAGAGGAAGAAGAAGAGGAAGAGGTGGAGATTGGATTTATACCCCGCGCTTCACTACCCAAAGGAGTCTCAGAGCAGCTTACAAACTCCTTTCCCTTCCCCTCCCCACAACAGACAACACCCTGTGAGGTAGGCGGGGCTGAGAGAGCTCTTTCAAGGATGGCCCTTGATAGAACAGCTGTGCCAGAACTACAGCTTGCCCAAGGTCATCCAGCAGGTGCAAGTGTAAAAGGAGTGGGGAATCAAACCCGGTTCTCCCAGATTAGAGTCCGCACACTTAACCACTACACCAAACTAGAGGAGGAAGATTGGATTTATACCCCGCCTTTCACTCGGAGGCTCAGAGCGGCTTACAAACTCCTTTCCCTTCCGCTCCCCACAACAGACACCCTGTGAGATAGGTGGGGCTGAGAGAGCTCTTTCGAGGACTGTCCTTGAGAGAACAGCTCTGACAGAACTACGGCTTGCCCAAGGTCATCCAGCAGCTGTGAGTGGAGGAATAGGGAATCAAACCCGGTTCTCCCAGATGAGAGTTTCCTCCTCTTTGTTATTCTTCTTTTTGTCTCCTGCTTTTGCACGGTAGGTTCTGCCTGCCAGTGTTTCTTCATTTTCAGGACTCCATGGACTTGTCCAACATCCCTTCCCCGGTTTCACCTCTTCCAACAACCTCCACCTGCACGCAGGAAATAGATGGCCCGGGGAGAGGCCGACAGGCAAAGCCATTCCAACAGACGCCTGGCATCTTTCCCAGGCAGGAGACTCTCCCGTAAATCACAAAGTTGGGCCGAGAGAGGGAATTCCCTCCAGAGCAGGCGGGGAACCCGCTCAACTAGCAGAGTTGGCGTGTAGTTTGTGGATGCAAGCGTAACAAGAAAGTCCCTCCAGGATCTGGCATAGCTCCCCCAGCCGCCGCGCTGCAGTGCATGGTGTGCATCCATGTGCATAGGACTGTGTCTGCGATGGACACGGTGCTGACTTGCAGTGTTCCCTCTGAGTTAGAGTGAGCTACCTCACAGTTCTTTAGCTTCCAGCTCACACATTTTTGTCTTAGCTCGGGAAGGAGGGCTCCAGAGCCAACTAATTTGTACAGTAGCCAAATCGCTCGCTCACAACTTTAATGCCAGGAGCTCACAAAGGAGAATTTCTGCTCATAAGACTCCACAGCTTAGAGGGAACAATGGCTGTGGGAGGTGCCACTGTTAAATTTCTGCTCCGCAGGTATTTGATAGTTCATTTGTCGGCAGCTGCAAGGATAGTATATGCCAAATATTGGGAAATAATGGAAATACCAACAAAACAAGAGTACGTGAACAAGCTATTTGAAACGGCGGAAAATGACAAACTGACGCTTGAGATGAGAGCCGGCACGGAACGGACTTTTCAAAAAACTTGGAAGAGATTCTACGATTGGTATAATGTAAACGCAAATGATAGATAAATGTAGTAATGTGAGAACACAGAAAAGCTTAGTAAAATAGATAATGAATTTAGAAATTTAATAAGCAGAAGAAATAATAAAGTCTCTTGTTATATGTTATATGTTGTGGGGGGTAGTTGGGGGTTGTTTGTATGTATGTCTGTAGTATATAATGGAAAAAAATAATAAAAGTGTACCCTCGGGTACTTCTAAAAAAAAAAGAATTTCTGCCCCGCAGAACACATAAAGCTGTTTTATGCTGAGCCAAGCCTTCAGGTAGATGCTCCCCCTTGAAGATAGGGCTTCCTCCCCAAGGGTCTATTGCGGAATATTTTTTTGGTTTAATCATTCCTCACTATCGAAGAGCTTTTATGTTAGGCCGTTTTAATGTGTTGCCTTCGGCTGCACTGGGTGGTAGAGGTTCTCCAAGACTTCTTATGTGGACAGACTGAAACTGAGAGTCTGGATCACGTCATTCTACACTGTATCTTCTATCGAGACGCTCGAGGCATTATATCTTGAGCCCTTGCTGAGGAATCCAGCAAATCATTCTGATGAATGAAAGACGTCTTATTTACTTTCTACTCGCTCCTCAGTGATTATGGAAATGGTGGCCAAATTTTCGTTTTGCGCTTCTAAGAGAAGGGAATGTATCATTAACTGCGTTTGACTTTGTAATTCCTTGCCTATCAGTTTTAACATTTCTTGTTCAGTCGCACAGTCGAGTCCGACTCTTCGCGACCCCATGGACCAGCTCCCGCCAGGCCTTCCTGTCTTCCGCCGTCCTCTGAAGTTTGCTCAGTTTCATGTTCGTTGCATCGATGACATGTCTAACCATCTCATCCTTTGCCGTCCCCGTCTTCTTTGACCTTCAGTCTTTCCCAGCATCAGGGTCTTCTCCAGTGAGTGCTCCCTTCTCATTGGGTGGCCAAAGTATTTGAGCTTCAGTTTCATTATCTGGCCTTCCAGGGAACAGTCAGGGTTGATTTCTTTTAGGATTGACTGATTTGTTCTTCTTGCAGTCCAAGGGAATCGTTTGCTAGGATATTATGAGCACGGAAAGAACTTGTTTCAATGGAGTGGGAAGAATGTTTGAGTGTTAATTCACAGATGAGAATTGTGTAAGTATTTTTAACTTTGCGGTAGGCATTATGGAGTTTGCATGCACGTATCAGTGACAACATAAGATGGTCATTGGAATGCAATTGTTTTTCCTCTCATTTCAGTGACGTGTAAATTAATGCTGTTTACGCAGCACACCATGAAAAAGCTGTCATGTGAAACGGGAGTATATGCAGTTTCCGCTGAGTGTATGTGTACATCTTTATTACTTGTTGAAGAAACACTTGTTGTTGTTCAGTCGCACAGTCGAGTCCAACTCTTCGTGACCCCATGGACCACATCACGCCAGGCCTTCTTGTCTTCCGCCGTCCTCTGAAGTTTGCTCAACTTCATGTTCGTTGCATCTATGACATGTCTAACCATCTCATCCTTTGCCGTCCCCGTCTTCTTTGACCTTCAGTCTTTCCCAGCATCAGGGTCTTCTCCAGTGAGTGCTCCCTTCTCATTGGGTGGCCAAAGTCGTTGAGCTTCAGTTTCAGTATCTGGCCTTCCAAGGAACAGTCAGGGTGGATTTCTTTTAGGATTGACTGATTTGATCTTCTTGCAGTCCAAGGGACTCTCAAGAGTCTTCTCCAGCACCATAGTTCAAAAGAATCTATTGTTCAGCGCTCGGCCTTCCCTATAGTCCAACTCTTGCAGCCATACATGACTACTGGGAATACCATTGCTTTGACCATGCGGACTTTTGTTGGCAGGGTGATGTCTCTACTTTTACTCACTACAAAACAGCAGTCTAAATATATTTTTCATAATACTACATCACGGCTATTTTCATCATTGTTTGCATCCTTCCCATGATCTCTCTGTTGTTTCTACACACCTGAAAGTTGGCAACCCCCAACGGCTCACCACCACCCTCCTGCTGGTTTTTTAATATCCATTTCCCCCCCTCCACCACCCCACCTATGCGTTTCTCTCTTGCTCGAATGTGCTCCGCTCCGCCCCACCCCACAGCCTGCTTTCTCCCTGGGCTCCCCCACTCACTTGGTCTTGCGCAGTTTGTTGTTCTCAGTTTTGAGCAGGTACAGCTTCTTGGCAAAGAAGACGGTCATCATGAAGAGGAGCAGGACCACCAGGGCGGCGGATCCCACGGCCACGCACATCACCTGGAAGTCGGTGATGATGGACTCGCACCGGGTGCCCTTGTGCCAGATGTAGTCCTGGGTGTTGCACCTGCAAGCGGAGACAGAACACAGGGCCCTCAGCAACGGACCCCAGATCCCTCTACATGGCTCTTCCCATGACTTTGAGAAGTTCAACCCAACGGAGCCTCCATAAGTCAGAGGCAGAATATACAGGACAAGCAGGGACTGGAGTCCAGGAATGCTTTCAGGGTTTTTTTTGGGGGGGGGCACAGACCAGCTCTCCCACCACACCCCCAGTTGTGTAAACCATGTGCACACAGCCACCTGGGGGCGCTGTGGCTTAGTGGCAGAGCATCTGCCTGGCATGCAGAAGGTCCCAGGTTCAGTCCCTGTCATGTCCAGAAAAAAGGACCAGGAAGTCTGTGATGGGAACCAGGGATGGTCTTAACCAAAGGACAACAGGGACAGCTGTCCTGGGTCCACTGCAGGGAGGGCTTACCACCCACAGCCCTGCCAAGAAGCAACATCAGGGGAACGCCTCGGCCTCTCTGCCCTGTTGTTGGCCCTCCAGAGGGACTGGCTGGCCCCTATGTGAGATGGGAGGCTGGACTAGATGGACCCTCCCTGGTCTGACCCAGCAGGGCTCTTCTGAGGTTCTTCTCAGGGGAAGGCCTCGGCCTCTCTGCCCTGTTGTTGGCCCTCCAGAGGAACTGGTTGGCCCCTGTGTGAGACGGGAGGCTGGACTAGAGGGACCCTCCCTGGTCTGATCCAGCAGGGCTCTTCAGATGTTCTTCTCAGGGAAAGGCCTCGGCCTCTGTGCCCTGTTGCTGGCCCTCCAGAGGGACTGGCTGGCCCCTATGTGAGACGGGAGGCTGGACTAGATGGACCCTCCCTGGTCTGACCCAGCAGGGCTCTTCGGATGTTCTTCTCAGGGGAAGGCCTCGGCCTCTGTGCCCTGCTGCTGGCCCTCCAGAGGAACTGGCTGGCCCCTGGGTGAGACGGGAGGCTGGACTGGATGGACCCTCCCTGGTCAGACACAGCAGGGCTCTTCTGAGGTTCTTATCATGGGAAGGCCTCGGCCTCTCTGCCCTGTTGTTGGCCCTCCAGAGGGACTGGCTGGCCCCTGTGTGAGACGGGAGGCTGGACTAGATGGACCCTCCCTAGTCTGACCCAGCAGGGCTCTTCTGAGGTTCTTCTCAGGGGAAGGCCTCGGCCTCCGTGCCCTGTTGCTGGCCCTCCAGAGGGACTGGCTGGCCCCTATGTGAGA
>NW_015163658.1:131404-144495 GCF_001447785.1 Gekko japonicus | reverse complement strand
CTACACATGCGTCTCCATGCTAGGAAGAGGACCACCGGGTGGATTTCTGCCTGTTGGGTCAGCACTGAAGTCCTGTTTTTTAAAAAGGTGGCGGCTTCCTAGAGTCGGAGGTTGGTAACGGACTCAAGACTGGCCAGCCCCGGAATCTGAAAGGGCTCCTGTAACTTCAAGAGAGGCACGGAAGGACGTGATCGCTCTCTTTTAAGTATTTGAAGGGCTGTCACTTAGAGGAGGGCTGGGAGCTGTTCCTCTTGGCAGCAGAGGAGAGGACTCGCAAGAAGAAGAAGAGGAGGAGGAAGAGGAGATTGGATTTATACCCCGCCCTTCACCACCCAAAGGTGTCTCAGAGCGGCTTACGGCTTACAAACTCCTTTTCCCTTCCCCTCCCCTCCCCACAACAGACACCCTGTGAGGTGGGTGGGGCCGAGAGAGCTCTTGACAGAAACTGCTCTTTTTCAAGAACAGCTCTTATCAGAACTATGGCTTTCCCAAGGTCATCCAGCCAGGTGCAAGTGGAGGAGGAGGAGGAGGAGGAGAAGAAGAAGAAGAAGAGAAAGAGGAGACTGGATTTATACCCCCCGCCCTTCACTACCCAAAGGAGTCTCAGAGCGGCTTACAAACCCCTTTCCCTTCCCCTCCCCACAACAGACACCCTGTGAGGTAGGCGGGGCTGAGAGAGCTCTTGACAGAAACGGCTCTTTTTCAAGGACAGCTCTTATCAGAACTACAGCTTGCCCAAGATCATCCAGCCAGGTGCAAGTGGAGGAGTAGAGAAACAAACCTGGTTCTCCCAGATTAGAGTCCGCACACTTAACCATGACACCAAACTGGGTGTAGAATGGGTTTAAGTTACTTTTCCCCCACCATAGAGAACAATGGAGGGGATTGGGGCAACCTGTTTGGAGGGGATGGGGACCCCCTGGTTCAATGTTCTTGAAACTTGGTGGGTATCTTGAGGAGATGCTCCAGCAGCTACCCTGCGAGTTTAGAGCCTCTCCCTCAAACCCCCTCCACTCCAGCCCCCAGAATATACCCCATGTTTTCGCCATTGACTTCAATGGCCCATAGGATACAATAGGCCCGAACGGCTGCCAAATTCGGCGGCAGGCCAATTCAGATCAGAGAATCTGAATAGGCTCGCAGCAGCCCGAAAGGGGCCCGAATGGGCCATTTTCGGGGATGCATTCGGTTCAGACTAACCGAATGCACATCCCTAGTGGGAAGGAACCGGCTGAATACTATAGAAAACTTTTGTATGGTAAAGAGTTGTGCCACAGTGGAATCAGTTGCCCGGAGAGGTGGTGGTGGAGGAGGAGGAGATTGGATTTATACCACGCCCTTCACTACCCAAAGGTGTCTCAGAGCGGCTGACAAACTCCTTTCCCCTCCCCACAACAGACACCCAGTGAGGTAGGTGGGGCTGAGAGAGCTCTTGACAGAAACTGCTCTTTTTTCAAGGATAGCTCTTATCAGAACTACGGCTTGCCCAAGGTCATCCAGCAGGTGCAAGTGGAGGAGTAGGGAATCAAACCCGGTTCTCCCAGATTAGAGTCCGCGCACTTAACCACTACACCAAACAGGCTTTAAGGTCTTTAAGCAGCAACTGGACAAACCCTTGTAAGGGATGCTCTAGGCTGATCCTGCATGGAATGGGGGGGGGGGGTTGGACTAGACAGCCTGTCGGGCCCCTGCCAACTCTGTGTGATTCGGTGATCCCCTAAGGGAAAATGCCAATGGGCAGGTGAGTGGAAAAGCCTGACAGGGCAATGCTTCCATTTGGGCACGCTGGACTTCTTCCATCCCTCAAAGAACAACTGTTGCTGGAGAAGCTCAGAATGGGGGATGCGAAGCCCAGCTTAGCATGAGAGAAAAGCGTTTTTGCCACCTCCCCCCCGGAGATGTAAAATTTCTGGAAATTTTGAAGCTCGGAAAAAACCCATTTCCCCCCGGGTTGTTTTCGGGGGGAAACGGAAATTTTCGGGGGGGAAATTGAAAAAAATGCCACATTAGCACTTCTTTTTTCTTTTCCAGATTGAAAGTCATTCTGTTACTTTAGGAACATAAAATATAACTGTGGACATTTTTACTTGGCATGAAATGATCACAACTAGCATATTAAAAAATAGAGTGTATCCAAACAATTATTACAAACAGAATACCCACCCACATGCAAAAAACAAAACTGAAACCTTTTTCTTTTCTTGTGACAGTAGCACCTCCTAAAGGAAGAAATGCATCTTGTTCTTGCACTGGAGAGTTCAGTTTGTAACCTAGGACCTGCTTGTCCTCAGTGCACAGAAATTAGATCAATCTGATACCATACATATTTTTTAGAAATGATTTGGAAAATAGTTGAACACCTTGTCTTAAAATATTTTATTCATCATGTTAAAATAAAACGTTCCATAATCATTTTTTCCCCTTTTCTCTTCTTTTTTCAATTTTTCCAATTTTTTGGAAAAAAACAAAAAGGCTTCAGGAAAAAAATGGGGGGGGGGAAGGCCTTCACATCTCTACTCCCCCCCCACCATTTGATCTTCATAGCAGGATGGGGACCAGCATAGTTGGATTGCTGCCAACTATGGGTTGAGAAATTATTGGCGAGCAGGAGGCACCTTGGCGGGGCACCAGGCCACGGCGCCCACCCTCCAAAGCCGTCATTCCCTCTGGGGGACCTGGTCTCTCCAGTCTGAAGGTCAGCAACCCCAGGACCATGGCCTCCCCTACCCACACCCTGTGTGCTAGCCAGGGGGCTCCAGAGGGTCTCCCTGTGAACAAGCCCTGCACCAGAGGAGAGCTGGACGGAGTGGCCCAGAGCGACCACGAGACGCGGACTGAACTCCCGTCGGCCTCTCCTGCGCCCTGCACACGAGGTGAGCTACCCAGTCTGCTCCCCACTTTTACCACAGAAGCTCACTGGGTGACCTTGGCCCCCTCACACATTTTCCGGCTGGCCTCCCTCGCAGGGTTGTTGTGGGGAAAGGAACAGAGGAGGGGAGAACAATGTCCCAGGCTGCATAGGAGTCCCAACTGGCGAGAAGGGCGGGATAGAAATAAAGGGAAACGTGACGTGCACGATTTAGCCCGTGACTACCTTGGGAGCAGGGAAGAAGGGATTTGAACTCATGGCTCCTGTGCTTCAGCCCCCCCCCCGTCTGCTGGCCGCCAAGGCTCGTGCCATGCGCTTCCCACAGGGAGCCACACAGACGACATGCGGGATGCTGGCCGGTCCACTGCTGGCTGGTGCGGCTTCCCCTCTCCGCCGCCTGTCAGAGCTGATTAGCGACCGGCGGGAGCGTCTTGTCAGGGCCGCTCTGACCTAATTCCAGCTTCGCTGAGCAGCCACAGTGCGGTGGGGGGGGGGACACACACATCCCTCTCTTTCCTCCCTGCCTGCCCAACACTCAAGAACCAGGTCTCCTGTTCCCGGGGCCGCAGGTCAGGCTCTGTATGCGAGCCCCCTACACCAGTGGCCAGAGACAGAAGCGGGCTTGTCTGCTAAGCACTGATTTGGCCACTCATGAACTGCCTTCTACTGAATCAGACCCTCGGTCCATCCAGCTCAGTCTTGTCTACTCAAGACTGGCAACGGCCCTCCAGGGTCTCAGACAGAGCGTCTTTCCCATCACCTCCTGCCTGGTCCTTTTAACTGAAGGTGCTGCTGCGGATTGAACCCGGGACCTTCTGCATGCCAAGCAGATGCTCTGCCACTGAGCCACAACCTCTCTTTACAGCTCTCCTGAGTCTCAGGCGGAGGTCTTTCACATCACCTCCTGCTTGGACTTTTTTAGCTGGAGATGCTGCCGGAGATTGAACCTGGGACCTCCTGCATGCCAAGCAGATGCTCTACCCACTGAGCCACAGCCCCTCTTTACAGCTCTCCTGAGTCTCAGGCGGAGGTCTTTCACATCACCTACCGCCTGGTCCTTTTAACTGAAGGTGCTGCTGCGGATTGAACCCGGGACCTTCTGCATGCCAAGCGGATGCTCTACCCACTGAGCCACAGCCCGTCATTAAAGGTCTCCAGGGCCTCAGGCTGAGGTCTTTCACATCACCTACCGCCTGGTCCTTTTAACTGGAGGTGCTGCCTGGGACTGAACCTTGGACCTTCTGCATGCCAAACAGATGCTCTGCCATTGAGCCATAGCCCCTCCCCCCTGGGCAGGACGTGGCAATGTGGTTTAGCACACGGCATGCAGAAGGTGGTGGCAGTAGGGCATGCAGAAGGTGGTGGCAGTAGACTTCCAGCTCGCCAAAGGCCCAGCCACCCAGAGTTGCCAACTCCAGTAGGAAATTCCTGGAGACCTGGGGGGGGGGAGACCTCAGCAGAGATGCGATGCTGTACCGCCCAGCCTCTGAAGATGTCTCTTCCTCCACGGGGACTGACCCCTGCAGTTTGGATATCATGTGGGAAGAACTCTGGAGGTTGGCAGCCCTACTAGGAACAGTGGTGTGGTGTGGCACCTGCCACCTCTTGCATGAGACTAAGCATAGCACCTTCTGCTCCCCTAAATGGTCTCATGCACAGGAGGAGTCGAGAGAGCCAAAAGTGAGGTTGGGGCTCCTCTTCTGCAAACCAGGGAGAACAAAGGAAGTGCCCAACTGGATCCAACCAAAGGTCCACTGATTCCAGGCATCTCCTCCCAACAATGCCTCGGCCGGTGCCACCGGAAAGAGGGCATAAGAGCAGCAGCAACCCTCCCTTTTTGACGTTACCTCTGTATCTGATAATCACAGATACACTGCAACTGTACAAGGGGGTTCCCTTCAGCTACCATGGTTGATAGCCCTTGATGGACTGCCTCTTCTCCAGTTTGGTGTAGTGGTTCAGTGCACGGACTCTAATCTGGGAGAGCCAGGTTTGATTCCCCACTCCTCCACTTGCAGCTGCTGGATGACCTTGGGCAAGCCGTAGCTCTGATAAGAGCTGTTCTTGAAAAAGAGCCGTTTCTGTCAGAGCTCTCTCAGCCCTGCCTATCTCACAGGGTGCCTGTTGTGGGGAGGGGAAGGGAGAGGAGCTTGTAAGCCGCTCTGAGACTCTGAGTGAAGGACGGGGTAAAAATCGAATCTCTTCTTCTTCCACAAATTTGTCTAACACCCCTTCGGAGTTAGCCAAGACAGTGACCATCACCACATCCCTTAGCCAGGAGTTCCACAAGTGAATTCTGCACTGTGCGAAGGAATCCCTTTTGTTCGTCCTGCATCTCCTACCCGTCAGTGACTTGACCCGGAAATCTGGGGAATTTGGGTTTCCTGCCCAGCCTAAGGAACACGTGAACCTCCCTTAAACCGAATTGGACCACTGGTCAAAAGCTCACACCCTGAAAATCTGGTTGGACTCAAAGGCCCTACGGCGCTCGCGGTACCTAGCTGGTCTCCTGCTGTCCAACATGGCGACCGTCTGAAACTCTCCTCTGGGGAGAGCCAATCTCTCAACTTTCTGGAAGAGAGGACCACCGCGTGTGTCTACGCCCTCTTCCCCTTCATCTCCCCTCCCCATTTGCCGAAAGCTGGGAACAGGCACAAAAGACATCCCCATCTCAACCCGCCACCCCCCCCCAGCAAATCAGAACAGAGCATCCTCCCCCATTCTGTTTCTCTTGCTCTTTCACCCCAAAGTGACCCGGGAGGAGCCTGTCCCCACCCCCAGCCAGAGAAGGAGAAAGCTGGAAGCGAGGATGAGTTTTCCAGCTGAGAAAAGAACTAGTGGTGTGGGGAGAGAGGGGGGAAGTGGAGGAGGAGGAGAAACAAGATGGGAGAGGAAAGGGAGATGGCAACAGGGCCTCTTGCATTCTGACAAGTCTATTCCCTCCTTTGCACTGATTTATTGGTTGGGGGAGGGCAGCCGGGTGCACTGTTCCCTCTAAGCTGAGTTGGTGTGAGCCAGCTCACAGTCCTTTAGCCTCCAGCTCACACATTTATGTCTCAGCTCAGGAAGGAGGGCTCCAGAAGAGCAAACTAATTGATGCAGCAGCCAAACCCCTCGCTCACAACTTTATTGCCAGCAGCTCACAAAGTAGGATTTGTGCTCACGAGACTCCACAGAGGGAGCATTGGACCAGGGCAAACCACCTCTGTTTATCTCTGGCCGTGACAACCTCACATAACTGGGATCCCAGCCAGTGTTCCCTCTAAGCAGAGTCAGTGTGAGCTGGCTCACAGTTTTTTAGCCTCCAGCTCACACATTCTTGTCTCAGCTCAGGAAGGGACGGCTCCAGAGCAAACTGATGTCTGCAGTAGCCGAATCGCTCGCTGACAACTTCAATGCCAGTAGCACAAAAAGTAGGATTTTTGCTCACAAGACTCCACAGCTTAGAGGGAGCATTGCTCCTGAGCAGCGTTCCCTCTAAGCTGAGTTAGTGTGAGCGAGCTCACCATTTTTTAGCCTCCGGCTCACACATTTTTGCCTTTGCTCAGGAAGGAGGGCTCCAGAGCAGAATAATTGATGCAGGAGCCCAATCGCTCACAACTTTAATGCCAGGAGCTCACAAAAGTAGAATTTTTGCTCACAAGACTCCACAGCTCGGAGGGCGCATTGGGCAGGATGGGCTTTAACACAGACAATACGACCCAGATCTCAAGTCATATGCAACGCGCACCTGCTGGCCTTCGACACCCCTGTTGCTCTCGCCGAGGTGGTGGACTGTGACAGGTGTTGCGTGCAGGAGAAAAGGAGGCAGAAATCCACCCCCACCACCATTTCGGCAGTCCCAAGCTGCCCTCGCCGATGCCCGCCTCACCGGCTGAAGGCTGCTAACTTTCACGGGTACATCAGCCAACACCCACGGGGCACGTATGAATCGGCCATCAGGCCTAGATCCCTTTCATCTCAGGGATAATTATGATTCTCATTGGGCTCAGTTCACACTGCCCTCTCCTGCAGAGAGCCAGTTTGGTGTAGTGGTTAGGAGCGCGGACTCTAATCTGGGATAACCGGGCTCGATTCCCCACTCCTCCACTTGCAGCTGCTGAATGACCTTGGGCAAGCCGTAGTTCTGATAAGAGCTGTCCTTGAAAAAAGAGCAGTTTCTGTCAAGAGCTCTCTCAGCCCCGCCTCCCTCACAAGGTGGGGAGGGGAAGGGAGAGGAGTTTGTAAGCCGCTCTGGGACTCCGAGTGAAGGGCGGGGTATAAATCCAATCTCTTCTCTTCTTCTTCCATGGATAGCCCAGGCTAGCCTGATCCTGTCAGATCCCGGAAGCTAAGCAGGGCCGGCCCTGGCTAGTATTTGGATGGGAGACCTCCAAGGAATACCAGGGTCGTGACGCCGAGACAGGCAATGGCGAAACCACCTCTGAAATGTCTCTTGCCTTAAAAACAGGTCTAGTGGTGCACAATGCTAAAGGAGCTAGAACATCCGGCTGCCAGACAATCTTAGGATCTCCTGGCTATACTACACACACTGCCATGCAGTGATGACAATAATAGTTCACACTCTCATCTGCGAGTCTGGAGCAGTGTGCTGTAGAAGAAGAAGAGGAGGAGATTGGTTTTATACCCCATGGCCCTTCACTACCCAAAGGTGTCTCAGAGCGGCTTACAAACTCCTTTCCCTCCCCCTCCCCACCACAGACACCTTGTGAGGCAGGTGGGGCTGAGAAAGCTCTTGACAGAAACTGCTCTTTTTTCAAGAACAGCTGTGCCAGAATTATGGCTTGCCCAAGGTCATCCAGCCAGGTGCAAGTGGAGGAGGAGTGGAGAATCAAACCCAGTTCTCCCAGATTAGAGTCCGCGCACTTAACCACAAATCCCCACAAACCCCCAATCGTGGTCGCTGGCTGACCTTGGGCCAGCCACAGAGAGCCAGTGCAATCTAGTGGCTAGTATCTGGGAGACCCAGGTTTGAATCCCCACTCGACCACGGAAGCCCGTTGGGTGGCCTTGGGCCAGTCACGCACTCTCAGCCAAACCTACCTCACAGGGTTGGTGTGAGGGTAAAGGGGAGGAGAGGAGAATGATGCAAGTGGCTGTGGGCCACCAGTGGGAAGAGAGGTGGGGAATAAACGAATTAAATAAATAAGTGAAATGTCATCACGCAGGAGGGAAATAATAACAGTTGGAATATTTTCCTGAGTATCTCATCCAACGCTCCCTCTAAGCTGTGGAGTATTGTGAGCAAAAATCTTACTTTGTGAGCTCCTGGCATTAAAGCTGTGAGCGAACGATTTGGCTCCTGCATCAATTAGTTTGCTCTGGAGCCCATCCTTCCTGAGCTGAGACGAAAAATCTGTGAGCCAGAGGCTAAGAAACTGTGAGCTGGCTCACACTAACTCAGCTTAGAGGGAACATTGATCTCCTCTGCCTTTCCTGTTTCCAGTACTTCATACAGCTTGGGCATTGCCCAGAGACATGAGCTGTTAGGCACAATCCAAGGGGCTCTGAGGCTTACCCACCTTGCAGGGGTGTTGTGAGGATAAAACAGAGAAGGGGAAATCACATGCACTGTGCAGAGGAAGCCCAAGATAAAGACGCCCTGGAGGGAGAGGAGGTCAAGGGCGCCCCAACGAAGGGACTTGCTCCGTGGAGGAGGCTGGAGAAAACACGGCCACGTGGGCCCTTCTGGGACTCCATTTGAGAATTTTTGTAAAAAGCAAAGGCCCAGATCCATGCCGCCGTTCCATTTTGGAAGGGGGCGGGGCGACTCTGGTGTGCTGGGAAGGTCCCCGATGGGTGCCCACCCTCTCTTCCTCCACCGCTGTGGCCTTTCAGACCTTCATGACGCTCCAGCACCCTCCGCGGCTCTGGAGGTAGAAATGTGATTCTAGTAGACAGAATCCTTTAGCCCTGCCTCTGGCCACGTGTAGTAATATTATGTAAAGTAAAGGTAAAGGTTCCCTTGCTCGAAAGCCTGTCGAATCCGACTCTAAGGTTGCGGTGCTCATCTCTGTTTCCAAGCCGAAGAGCCAGCGCTGTCTGAAGACGTTTCCGTAGTCATGTGGCCGGCATGACTAAACACCAACGCGCACGGAACGCTGTTCCCTTCCAACTGAAGTGGTACCCATCTATCTACTTGCAATTCCTTGCTTTTGAACTGCTAGGTTGGCAGGAGCTGGAACCAGAGATGGGAACTCACTCCGTCTTGTGGCACACTCGGGTCTTGAACTGCTGAACTACTGACCTTCCACAGCCTGCAGTTCAGCATCTTGACCACTTGAGCCACCGCAGCTCCTATTATGTAGGCGTATAGAAAAAATGCCTGATGGCAGAACAGCCCAAGCGAGCCTGATCTCAGAAGCTAAGCAGGGTCAGAGCTGGCCAGTGCTTGAGTGGGAGACCTCCAAGGAAGCCCAGGGTTGCTACGCAGAGGTAGGCAAGGGCAAACCTTTGAACATCCTGACCTGAACATCCTGGCCAGTTTGGTGTCGTGGTTAAGTGCGCGGACTCTAATCTGGGAGAACCGGGTTTGATTCCCCACTCCTCCTCCACTTGCACCTGCTGGATGACCTTGGGCAAGCCATAGTTCTGATAAGAGCTGTCCTTGAAAAAGAGCAGTTTCTGTCAGAGCTCTCTCAGCCCCACCTACCTCACAGGGTGTCTGTTGTGGGGAGGGGAAGGGAGAGGAGTTTGTAAGCCACTCTGAGACTCCTCTGGGTAGTGAAGGGCGGGGTATAAATCCAAGCTCTTCTTCTTCTGAACGTGCCAGACTAACACAATCTCAGAAGGATCAGGCCTGGGTAGTCCTTGGGTGGGATACCACCAAGGAAGTCCAGGGTTGCTGCGCAGGGGCAGGCAAGGGCAAGCCACCTCTGACACATCCCTTGCCTGGAAAACCTTACCGGGTAGCCACGGGTCGGCTGCGACTTGACAGCCTTTCACACCACCGCAGAAAAGCATGCCTGACCATACACAGAGTGCATTTCTGTTAGCGGCCAAGAGCTGCCACCTCCTCTCCCCCACAGCCCTGAGAGTTCAGGCCACGGCGACCCCCACCTCTTTCTCGCCTCTCCCAGCCAATGTTCCCTCTAAGCTGTGGAGTTTTGTGAGCAAAAACTCTACCTTGTGAGCTCCTGGCAGTAAAGTTGTGAGCGAGCGATTTGGCCGCTGCATAAATTCGTTTGCTCTGGAGCCCTCCTTCCTGAGCGAAGACAAAAGTGTGAGCCGGAGGCTAAAAAACTGTGAGCTAGCTCACACTAACTCAGCTTAGAGGGAACACTGCTCCCAGCGCCCCCTGCCTGCAGCAGCAGCAGCAGCAGCTCTCACCTGCAGAAGGCGCCCAAATTCTCCACCAGGTAGCACTGTCCCCCGTTGTGGCAGTAGCTGGGGAAGATGTCGCACACAGATTTGCAGGAGTTGTTGTGCCGGACGTAGCCGGTCCGGCAGTCGGTGCCGTTCTCGCCGCTGCCGGACAGGCCCTGTTCCCTGCCGCCGTCAGCCGGGCGGGGCCTGGAGGTGGCCGCCCCGTTCCCCCCGGAGACGACGAAGGTGTGCAGCGGGGGGATGACGTAGCGCCGGCTGGTGGATTCCGCTTCCTGGACCACAGTCTGGATTTTCGGTATCGCCGGCGTGGGGATCCGGTAGTCATTCTCGTCCTCCAGGTCCCGAGCCAGCCCGCCTCCCCCATCTTCCTCTTCCTCGTCGTCCTCGGGCTCCTCCAACTCCTCCTCGTCCCCGTCGCTGTAGAAGGAGGTGGTGGGGTAGAAGTCCGACTCGTCGAAGGGCGTGAAGTCGTCGTAGAGGTCGTGCAGGGACCACGACATGCCTTTGTCGTCGGAAGGTTTCCTCTTGGTGGAATCGGGACCGGCGCCCGCCAAACTGTCCCCGTCAAAGAGGTCATAGTAATCTATGTCAATGATCTCCGAGGCGGAGGGGTCCGAGGACGGCTTCGAGGTCTGGATGTCCAGCACCGAAGGGGTGGCGGCCAACCGGGGCGCTTCGGTATCGAGCCAGGCCAGGTCGGTGCGGCCCTGAGCGCCCTCTGAAGGCGAGCTGCTCGACGAATCCACCCACAATTCCAGAGGCTCCTCCTTCTGGGCCGAGTCCTGCTCCACAACCCTCTCCGCCTCATCTGGCGTCTGGACGGGGGCCCCGCTCAGCGTGGGCGACGGCAGCACGGCCACCCCGGCGGTGCCAAGCAGGAGTTCCCTCTCGTCTGCGTCGTAACTGAGGTCTTGGCCCGCCGGCGAGCTCGTCTCCGTGGCAACCTCCAGGGCGGTGGGGACGGCAGTCCATTCTGCCACCTCTCCCTCGCTCGGGGAGGCCTGGGCGTGGGGGTCTCCACTTCCGGCCTCTTCCTGGCTTTCGGGGAGGGGAGACGCACCCCCGGGCGCTTCTCTCCTCTCCGTCAGCTTCCCGGCGCCGTCTGGCTCCTGGGCTGGCAGAGCAAAGCTGGTGATGCTGGAGAGAGCTTCCATGGGGCCTTGGTGACCCGCCAAAGGGTCCCGCAGTTGATCCCCCCCACCCAGGCAGCCCAAGCAGAGGGTCGTCCCCATCTGGTATTTCTCTGGGTCGTTCTCACCAGGAAAGTACCTCACGGGGAGGCCGGCCCCAGGGTCATCGGAAGCAGCAGAAGCAGCATCTCTGTCCGCTGGGGGAACGGCAGGTGGGGGGCGGCGGGATTCCTTTGGTCCGGCTGCCCGGGAAGAGGCCGGGACCACCCAGGCCTCCCCGGCATTGCTCCTCAGAGGGGCTTGACGGTCCTGCCCAGAGGCCTCTCCGCTTACAGTCACCGGCTGCCTGTTGCCCCCCTGCCAGGGGGTGGCTAGGAGGTCAGTAGCATTGGGGGGCCTCGGCGGTTGCTCCGCAGCTGGAAAAGAAGAAAAGGAAGCCCTTAGCAGTGGCCACCTCCACCTCCGGCCAAAGGTGTGTCCCCCGCTCTGAACAAGTCCAGATTCCCCACACACACACACACACACACACACGTTCCCACCCATGTCTCCTCTGGATCCGCCACAGCGACGGTGGCAAAAATAGCACCCCTGGTTCATTCCCACACATTCTGGCGCTCTGATTCATCGTCTTTTGCTTCCCCCTCATTCCGAGTGTAGTAGAGCAGAATTAATCACAGGCGGCGTCGTTGGGCTCTGCCTCCAGGCACCCCCTCCCCTCCGCCCGCCCCAGCCGGGGAAACCGAAAGGCGGGTGGGTGGGCGCTCTCTCTCTCTCTTCCCCTGGAGACGGAGGCATTCTTCACGTCCAACCAGCCCATTCGGCTGGCGGTTCCATTCCGATGAAGTCCCCCTCCCCTCCAGGGAACCCCAATTACCGGCTTAGGGTGTGTGTGTTTTTTTGGGGGGGGATGAGGCCTGCTCCCAGGTGCTGAAGGGGCCGCTCAGCCCAGCGCCATCCCTCTGGGTTGGCAACCACACCTTGGGGGAGGCACGAAGCTGCAAAGGGGCACTGTGGTGTATCCGCCCCCCTGCAAAGACCCATGCCCCTGTCATCAGGGGGGTCCCAGCCCCTGCATGCCCCTCTTGGAAGCTTCGAGGGGGGCCTGCCCCAGTGCCACCCCTGCAAGACGTGTCTGGTTGGCCCTCTGACCTGGGGGTCTCCAGGCGGACACATCGAGGGACCGGCAGCCGTCAGATGGGAGGAAGTCTCCAGCCCCCACCCCCCCCCGTGTGATGTGGAGGCATCATCGGCAGCCATCTGCAACAGCCCCGAATGGCAGGAGTCTCCCCCCCCACCCCCGCCTTGCCCTCTGATGGGGAGAGGAGGGGGGGTGGGACCGATGGGGGGGTCGCTGGGACCGAGGGGGGGGTCCCTGCGCCCGCAAGGGGGCCGGGCATCAAGCCGGGATTCGGTCGCCTTTCCCGGCCACCCCGCCCCCCTCCTCCTCCCATGGAAAAGGAGAGAGAGAGAGAGTCGGTGGAGAGAGAGGGGGGCGCGGCGGCGGCGGCGGCAGAAGGAGGCGTGTGGACCCGGGGACACGTGTCTCGCATCCCAACCGCTCCTCCACCCCCGATCCGCCGCCTAAGGTCCATCTTGGAAGGGTGTTGTTTTTGCTTTTGGGGGGGAGGTTGAGCCACCACCCCCTATGGGGGGTGGGTTTGAGCCCGGGGAAAAACTGGGAGGGGAGGGGAGGGAGAGAAGACCCGACGAAGAATGAAAGGGGCCGGGGGGGCCACCCACACCCCCACCCTCTCCGTCCCCCGTTC
>NW_015163658.1:128700-131232 GCF_001447785.1 Gekko japonicus | reverse complement strand
TCTTGCAACGCTGGCGCCGAGCGCCGCCGAGTCCCGCCCTCCGCAGCCGGGCTCAGCCCCGCCAGCGCCGCATGGCGCGCGGGAGGGAGGGAGGGAGGGAGACGCCCCCGGACCCACGCCCCACGCCCGACGACGGCGACGCCCGTTTGGGGGGTAGGTGGGAGGGGGGACACCCGCTGCTGCTCCTCCTCTTGCTGCTGCTCTTCCTGCTGCTGCTACGTCGCGGGGGAAGAGGGGGGAGGGACACGTCTTGCAGGGGCGGCGCTGGGGCCCGGAGGAGCCCCCCCCCAGAAAAGCACTTTGCACATGCCCCCGAGCTCCTTCCCGGCCTGCCCCTTGGCGGAGGGAGGAGCCCGCTGGGAGAGGAGGGGCGCCAGCTGCCTCTCGCCAGCTCCAAGGCAGTGTCCCCGATGATGATGAAGAAGACTAACTGATGCCGCAGCCAAATCACCCACTCACAACTCTTTAAGGCCGGCAGCTCATAAAGTAGGATTTTTGCTCACAGGACTCCACAGTTTAGGGGTGCATTGGTCGGAGGGCCAGGTGGTCGGGTCACTCGGGAGGGGATGGGGTAAGAACAGAAGAGACACCAATGTTGGATCAGGCCAATGGCCCATCCAGTCCAACACTCTGGGTCGCACAGGGGCCAGAAATACCAGGGGCCATCAGGAGGTCCAGCAGTGGGGCCAGGACACTAGAAGCCCTCCCACTGTGCCCCCCCCCAAGCACCAAGATGACAGAGCATCACTTGCCCCAGAGTCCCAGGGTGGGGAAGGAGATCCGCTGCCAAGCCGAGTAGACGAGACTGACCTGGTTGGACCAAGGCTCTGATTCTGCAGAAGGCCGCTTCATGTCTTGTGCTCTCGGGGACGGGCCCTGGTTGGTGGCACACTCTGCTGGGCGTGCAGGAGGTCCCAGGTTCAATCCCCAGCAGCATCTCCCGTTAAAAAGGACCAGGTGGTCAGGGGATGGGGAAGACCTCTACCTAAGGTCCTGGAGAGCAGCTGCCGGCCTGAGTAGACAGCGCTGACCTGGGTGGACGCGAAGGGTCTGAGTCAGCAGAAGGGCGCTCCATGTGTCCTTCATGTCTTATGCTCTTGGGGACGGCCGTGGCTCAGTGGCAGAGCCTCTGCTTGACATGCGGACGGCCCCGGGTTCAATCCCCCACAGCATCTCCCGTTAAAAAAGCACCAGGCAGGAGGTGTTGTGAAGGGGCTCGGCCTGGGACCTTGGAGAGCGGCTGCCGGCCTGAGTAGGCAATGCTGACCTGGATGGACTGAGGGTCTGACTCCCTAGAAGGCAGCTTTGTACGGATGGCTGTGGCTCAGCAGAAGAGCATCTGCCTGGCATGCAGGAGGTCCCAGGTTCAATCTCTGGCATCTCCAGTTAAAAGGACCGGGCAGGAGGTGACGGGAAAGACCTCCACTTGAAACCCTGGAGAGCAGCAAAGAGAGGCCGTGGCTCAGAGGCAGAGCATCTGCCTGGCATGCAGGAGGTCCCAGGTTCAATCTCTGGCATCTCCAGTTAAAAGGACCGGGCAGGAGGTGACGGGAAAGACCTCCACTTGAAACCCTGGAGAGCAGCAAAGAGAGGCCGTGGCTCAGAGGCAGAGCATCTGCCTGGCATGCAGGAGGTCCCAGGTTCAATCTCTGGCATCTCCAGTTAAAAGGACCGGGCAGGAGGTGACGGGAAAGACCTCCACTTGAAACCCTGGAGAGCAGCAAAGAGAGGCCGTGGCTCAGAGGCAGAGCATCTGCCTGGCATGCAGGAGGTCCCAGGTTCAGTCCCCGGCACCTCCAGTTAACTTGATCTGGGTAGCAAGCAGTGTTCCCTCTTAAGCTGAGTGAGTGTGAGTTAGCTCACCGCTTTCTAGTCTCCGGCTCACACATTTTTGCCTTGGCTCAGGAAGGGATGGCTCCAGAGCAAACTGATTGATGCAGCAGCCAAATCGCTCGCTCATGACTTTAATGCCAGGAGCTCCCACCACAACAGAAGAAGTGCCAGAGCTTATGTTCTCGCAAACTCCAGCACGCTTTGGAGTCCTTTAGCAGCTGAGAGCAGAACAAGGTCCCGTTTGAATCTGGCCACCAGTGGATTCACTACAGGGTGGCACTCCGTGGGGTTAAAGAGGGCGGCCGGGAGAAGTCTCCTGTAGGGCCTGAGGCTGTAGGGTGGAGCTGCCAACGTCTGTCTAGAAAGTTCCCGATAAGAGTCGAACGGAGCCTTTGGAAGCAGGAACCCTGGATCCCCCAAAGTGGGGCAGAGGGGGTGGAGGAGGAGGGCACAGAGTGACGGCCACAGGAGGTGGTGGCAGCTACAAGCATGGGCGGCTTCAAGAGGGAATTGGATAAGCATATGGAGCAGAGGTCCATCAGTGGCTATTAGCCACACGGTATAGATAGGGCAGTGGTGGCGAACCTATGGCACGGGTGCCAGAGGTGGCACTCAGAGCCCTCTCTGTGGGCACGCGTGCCATCGCCCCAGCCAGGCCCAGACCATCATTAAAGTGTCGAATTCTCTGCCAAATAATTT
>NW_015163658.1:109484-128441 GCF_001447785.1 Gekko japonicus | reverse complement strand
AAGACCTCCGCTTGAGACCCTGGAGAGCTGTAAAGAGAGGCCGTGGCTCAGAGGCAGAGCATCTGCCTGGCATGCAGGAGGTCCCAGGTTCAGTCCCCGGCACCTCCAGTTAACTTGATCTGGGTAGCAAGCAGTGTTCCCTCTTAAGCTGAGTGAGTGTGAGTTAGCTCACCGCTTTCTAGTCTCCGGCTCACACATTTTTGCCTTGGCTCAGGAAGGGATGGCTCCAGAGCAAACTGATTGATGCAGCAGCCAAATCGCTCGCTCGCGACTTTAATGCCAGGAGCTCCCACCACCACAGAAGAAGTGCCAGAGCTTGTGTTCTCGCAAACTCCAGCACGCTTTGGAGCCCTTTAGCAGTTGAGAGCAGGAAAAGGTCCCTTTTGAATCTGGCCACTAGTGGATTCACTACAGGGTGGAACTTGGTGGGGTTAAAGAGGGCGGCCGGGAGTAGTCTCCTGTAGGGCCTGAGGCTGTAGGGTGGAGCTGCCAACTTCTGTCTAGAAAGATCCCGATGAGAGTCGAACGGGAGTCTAGGCAGACGCTGCCTTTGGAAGCAGGAACCCGGGATCCCCCAAAGTGGGGCAGAGGGGGTGGAGGAGGAGGGCACAGAGTGACGGCTACAGGAGGTGGCAGCAGCTACAAGCATGGGCGGCTTCAAGAGGGAATTGGATAAGCCTATGGAGCAGAGGTTCCATCCATGTCTATTAGCCACAAGGTATAGATAGGAACTCTCGGTCTGGGGCAAGCGATGCTCTGTCTTCTTGGTGCTTTGGGGGGGGCAACAGTGTGAGGGCTTCTAGTGTCCTGGCCCCACTGCTGGACCTACTGATGGCTCCTGGTATTTCTGGCCACTGTGTGATACAGAGTGTTGGACTGGATGGGCCATTGGCCTGATCCAACATTGGCGTCTCTTATGTTCTTATGTCTTCTTGGTGCTGGGGGGGGGGCAACAGTGGGAGGGCTTCTAGTGTCCTGGCCCCACTGCTGGACCTGATGGTATTTTTGGCCACTGTGATACAGAGTGCTGGAATGGATGGGCCACTGGCCTGATCCAACATTGGCTTCTCTTATGTTCTTATGTTCACAGAGAGGTGCCAACCTCTTTCCGGGACATCCTGGTGAGGTGGGTCCCCTTCTCGAGAAGTCTGGCCTCTGCGTACGCTCAGGATGCTCCCGGGCCCCAGTGTTCCCTCTAAGCTGAGTCAGTGTGAGCCAGCTCGCAGTTCTTTAGCCTCCGGCTCACACATTTTTGTCTTCGCTCAGGGAGGAGGGCTCCAGAGCAGGCCAATTTACGCAGCGGCCAAATCGCTCGCCCACAACGTTAATGCTGGCAGCTCACAAAGTAGGATTTCCGCTCACAAGACTCCGCAGCTTAGAGGGAGCATTTTGGAGAGCACTACACAGGGAGAATGGATCGTGACTAGATGCGGAAGGGGACGCATTCAAGTCAGGAAGTGTCCCGGACTAAGGGGCCCACGATACGCACAGCGAGGCGGAGCGAGAGAGGGAGAGCTCCTGACCCGCTCAGCTTGGAGAAAGAAGCCGCTGAACGGAAGGAGCTGTTCAGAGTACTGACGGAGCCCTGCAGAAACAGCCTGGCCGCACTATAATGTTCAGCTTCCTGCAGTCCAGGGACCCACCGTTCATTTGTAGTTCAGAATTAACTTCTGCAGTGAGAGAGGAATCCTGTGCCCCTTTCCTGCCCTTACGCACTTCTCCTCTGCCCTAATCAAGCGGACTGCAGTGTGCATTGCCCATGGTACCTTTACATCCTAGCCCCCTTCTTGGCAACATGTCTCCCGTCTTCTGGCTGGGACGTAAGGGCTGAGAGAGCTCCATTCCGGCTTCTCTCTGACAGAAGGAGCGTGGGCAAAACCGAGAGGGTGCAGAAGAGAGCGAGGAGGAGGATCAGGGGCCTGGAGACTGAGCCCTACGAGGAAAGGGGAACATCTAATTTGGAGAAGAGGAGATTGAGGGGGGGGCATGATTGCTCTCTTTAAATATCTGAAAGGCTGTCATTTGGAGGAGGGCCAGGAGCGGTTCCAGTTGGTGGTGGAGGACAGGACCTGAAGCAACGGGTTTAAACGACATGCAGAAAGGTTTCAGCTGGATATTAGAGAAAAATGTTTCATGGTCAGAGTGGTTCAAAGGTGGAATCATCTGCCTAGGGACGTGGTGAGCTCCCCTTTCAGTGGCAGCTTTCAAGAAGAGGCTGGACGAATATTTGTCAGGGATCCTTTAGGCTGGGCCTGCATTGGGCAGGGGGCTGGACGAGATGGTCTGTATGGCCCCTCCCAACTCTATGATTCTATGATCGATCCATGTAGATGGAACAAGAGTGGAGGGATACGGTCCCTACAACCCACTCCAGTCAGCACTCCATCCGCAGCATTCTTTGCCACCTGTGGCTTCCAGACAGTCTTCAAGGGTAGCCCCATGTAGAGCGCCCTGCAGTAATCTAATCCTGTTTATCCAAGAGGAGACCCAGGTCTAGGAGTACCCTCAAGCTATGAGCCTGCTCGTTTAGGGGAAGTGCAACCCCATCCGGAAAAGAGGATAGCCCATTTCCTGGGTCAGACCTTCCCTCCGCCAGTAGCATCTCTCTGTTTTTTCAGGACTACAATCCAGCTTGTTTTCCCACATCCATGCCAAAACCGCCTCCGGACACCTGCTCACAGTGGAGCAAGATTGAGCTGAGTTTCATCTGCATATCGATAGCAGCTCAGGCCTCTCTCAGTGGCTTTACAAAGATGTTGAAAAGCAGGGGGAAACCTTGGGGGACCCCCTAAGCCCAGGGGCAGCGCATGAGTCCCCCAGCACCACACTCGGTGACATCTTCCCTCGAGGTAGGACTGGAACCCCTGCAGAACTGCGCCTCCCAGTCCGGAAAGACGATCCAAAAGGACACCATGATGGAGAAAGGCTGTTGTTGTTGTTGTTCAGCCACACAGTCGAGTCCGACTCTTTGTGACCCCATGGACCAGATCACGCCAGGCCCTCCTGTCTCCCGTCGTGCTCCAGAGTTTGCTTAATTTCATGTTTGTTGCCTCGATAACACTGTCTGCATCTCATCCTTTGCCGTCCCCGTCTTCCTTGACCCTCAGTCTTTCCCAGCATCAGGGTCTTCTCCACCAGTGAGGGCTCCCTTCTCATCTGGTGGCCAAAGTCTTTGAGCTCCAGCTTCAGTCTCTGGCCTTCCAGGGAACGGTCAGGGTTGATTTCTTTTAAGATTGACGGAGTGAGCTCCCGTCTCTAGTTCCAGCTCCTGCCAACCTAGCAGTTCGAAAGCAAGAAATTGCAAGTAGATAAATAGGTACCACTTCGGTGGGAAGGGAACAGCGTTCCGTGCGCCTTGGTGTTTAGTCATGCCGGCCACATGACCACGGAAACGTCTTCGGACAGTGCTGGCTCTTCGGCTTTGAAACGGAGATGAGCACCGCAACCCTAGAGTCGGACTCGACTAGCTTTTGAGCAAGGGAACCTTTACCTTTACTAGCTTCCCTTTTAAGGCTAGCTTCCCTTTTAAGGCTTTCCTCTTTTTGTTGTTCAGTCGCACAGTCGAGTCCGACTCTCCGCGACCCCATGGACCAGCTCCCTCCAGGCCCTCCTGTCTTCCGCCGTCCTCCGAAGTTGGCTCAATTTCATGTTCGTTGCATCGATGACACTGTCTAACCATCTCATCCTTTGCCGTCCCCGTCTTCTTTGACCTTCAGTCTTTCCCAGCATCAGGGTCTTCTCCAGTGAGTGCTCCCTTCTCATTTGGTGGCCAAAGTATTTGAGCTTCAGTTTCATTATCTGGCCTTCCAGGGAACAGTCAGGGTTGATTTCTTTGAGGATTGACTGATTTGTTCTTCTTGCAGTCCAAGGGACTCTCAAGAGTCTCCTCCAGCACCATAGTTCAAAAGAATCTATTCTTCGGCGCTCGGCCTTCCTTATAGTCCAACTCTCACAGCCATACATGACTACTGGGAATACCATTGCTTTGACCATGCGGACTTTTGTTGGCAGGGTGATGTCTCTACTTTTTATCATGCTGTTTAGGTTCGCCATCGCTTTCCTCCCAAGGAGCAGGCGTCTTTTAATTTCATGGCTGCAGTCACAGTCTGCGGTGATCTGGGATCCCAGGAACGTGAAGTCTGTCACTACTTCCACAGCTTCCCCTTCTATTTGCCAAGGAGTGATGGGGCCGGATGCCATGATCTTAGTTTTTTTGATGTTGAGCTTCAAGCCCACTTTTGCGCTCTCCTCTTTTACTCTGAGCAAGAGGTTCTTTAGATCCTCTTCACTTTCAGCCATTAGAGTGGTATCATCTGCATATCTGAGGTTGTTGATCTTTTCCCCAGCAATCTTAATTCCCGCTTGTGATTCATCCAGGCCAGCATTTCGCATGATGTACTCTGCATATATATTAAATAAGCAAGGTGACAGTATACATCCTTGTCGTACTCCTTTTCCTATGCTGAACCAATCAGTTGTTCCGTATCCGGTTCTAACTGTCGCTTCTTGGCCCTTATACAGGTTTCTCAAGAGACATGTGAGGTGGTCTGGTACTCCCATCTCTTTAAGGACCTGCCATAGTTTGTTGTGATCCACACAGTCAAAGGCTTTAGCATAGTCAATGAAGCAGAAGTAGATATTTTTCTGGTACTCTCTTGCTTTCTCCATAATCCAGCGAATGTTGGCAATATGATCTCTCGTTCCTCTACCTCTTCGAAACCCAGCTTGTACTTCTGGTAGTTCTCTATCCACGTACTGTTGAAGCCTAGCTTGTAGGATCTTGAGCATGACCTTGCTAGCGTGTGATATGAGTGCAATTGTGCGATAGTTTGAACATTCCTTGGCATTGCCCTTCTTTGGGATTGGAATGTATACTGATCTTTTCCAATCCTGTGGCCACTGTTGCGTTTTCCAAATTTGCTGGCAAATGGAGTGCAGAACTTTAACAGCATCCTCTTCTAAGACTTTGAATAGCTCAGCTGGGATACCATCACCTCCACTAGCTTTGTTGTTAGTAATGCTTTCTAAGGCCCATTTAACTTCACATTCCAGGATGTCTGGCTCGAGGTCAGTGATTATACCGTCGTGGTTGTCAAGGACATCGAGGTCTTTCTTGTATAGTTCTTCTGTGTATTCTTGCCATCTTTTCCTAATCTCTTCTGCTTCTGTTAGGTCCCTACCGTTTTTGTCCTTTATCATGGCCAGCTTTGCATGGAACGCTCCCTTGATTTCTCCAATTTTCTTGAAGAGATCTCTAGTCCTTCCCATTCTATTGTTTTCTTCTATTACTTTGCACTGTTCATTCAGGAAGGCCTCCTTATCTCTCCTTGCTGTTCTCTGGAAATCTGCATTCAGTTGGGTAAATCTTTCCTTTTCGCCTTTGCCTTTCGCTTTCCTTCTTTCCTCTGCTATTTGTAAAGCCTCATCAGAAAGCCACTTTGCTTTCTTGCATTTCTTTTTCTTTGGGATGGTGGTGATTGCTGCCTCCTGTACAATGTCACGAACCTCCGTCCATAGTTCTTCAGGCACTCTATCTATCAAATCCAGACCCTTGAATCTATTCTTCACCTCTACTGTATATTCATCAGGGATGCGATCTAGGTCAAACCTGAATGGCCTCGTGGTTTTCCCAATTTTCTTCAGTTTAAGTCTGAATTTTGCAATGAGTAGCTCATGATCTGAACCACAGTCAGCTCCAGGTCTTGTTTTTACTGACTGGATAGAGCTTCTCCATCTTTGACTGCAAATTATATAGTCAATCTGATTTCGGTGTTGCCCATCTGGTGATGTCCATGTGTAGAGTCGCCTCTTAGGTTGTTGGAAAAGGGTGTTCGCTATGACCAGTGTGTTCTCTTGACAAAACTCTGTTAACCTTTGCCCTGCTTCATTTTGCTTTCCAAGGCCAAACTTGTCTGTTATTCCAGTTACCTTTTGACTTCCTACTTTAGCATTCCAGTCCCCTATGATGATGAGGACATCATTTTTTGGTGTTAGTTCTAGGAGGTGTTGTAGGTCTTCATAGAACCGGTCCACTTCAGCCTCTTCTGCATCAGTGGTTGGGGCATAGACTTGGATTACTGTGATGTTGTGCCTTGGAATCGGACTGCGATCATTCTGTCATTTTTGAGATTGTATCCCAATACTGATTTTTGTACTGTCTTGTTGACTATAAAGGCCACACCATTTTTTCTATGAGATTCCTGGCCACAGTAGTAGATATAATGGTCTTCTGAGTTAAATTCGCCCATTCCTGTCCACTTTAGTTCACTGATTCCTAAGATATCGATGTTCAGTCTTGCCATCTCATTTTTGACCACGTCAAGCTTGCCTTGATTCATAGATCTTACATTCCAGGTTCCTATGCAGTATTGTTCTTTGCAGCATTGGACTTTCCTTTCACCATCGGACACATCCACAACTGAGCGTCCTTTCGGCTTTGGCCCAACCGCTTCACTATTTCTGGAATTACTTGTACTTGCCCTCTGCTCTTCCTCAGTAGCATATTGGACACCTTCCGACCTGAGGGGCTCATCTTCCGGCGTCATATCTTTTAGCCTTTTGATACTGTCCATGGGGTTTTCTTGGCAAACATACTGGAGTGGGTTGCCATTACCTTCTCCAGGTGGATCACGCTTGGTCTGAGTTCTCTGCTGTGGCCTGTCCGTCTTGGGTGGCCCTTCATGGCATAGCCCACAGCTTCACTGAACTACACAAGCCCCCTCGCCACGACAAGGCAGTGATCCTCTTTAGAAGGACATAAAGGGTTTGTTTAAAAACGGAGTTTTCACTTCAAATGTTGCACGTTGCCTCACGAATCTGAGGTTCTCCGTGAATTAGCCCACTTCAATCAACACCTGCGCATCAGGCAAGCCACACGGAGAGCCAATGGGTGTATTGCCGGGATGGAAACAGAGCCAATCAGGATTCTGACGCCTCGAAATCCCGCCCTCCATGCTGTTAGGAGAGGTTTTGGAGGGAAAGTTTGTGAGGGGGAGAGAAAGGCGCTTTTTAGCCATTTATCTGAGATAAGAAGTGACCTGTTTTCTGGATAAATCCCCCATCAGCCTTCCCCTTTCCCCCCCTTCCTCATAGATTCTCTTCACCCATTTTAAGTAAACCAGGCAAACCTAGGTGAAAACAGAACAAAGTAAACTACAAGCGGACAGATCCAGATGGGTAGCCATGTCTGTAGCCGTAGAAAAGAGTCTAAGGGTGTGTTCGGATGGGCCGTTTAGTCCACTTTCGGCACGCTTCAGTAACGGATTTTATATCCACGTTCACACACCCAACTTCTGTGCACCGTCCCTAGCTGCTGCTTTCCGGCTCAACCCCCCTTTAAAACGGAGTATTTTGTTACCAGGTCCCCAAGTGGTGTTTTCCTGGTTCTCCAGTTCTAGCCGCACTTTTCTGACGTCTGACGCTCCTGATTGCTCCGACGTCTGATCGCTCCTGAGGCTTCCGCTCTTCACCCGCCATTTTATTTTACCGTCGGCGGTATGCATCAGGACCAAAGCAATTTAAACCGCTCCCAGCACGCTGTCTGACTGCACCCTAATAGTCCTTTAGAGACTGATAAAATCTACAGAACAAAGTTAAGAGTCCAGTGGCACGGGGATCCCATGCTGGGTCTTGAGAGAGGTGTACAAAACTCCCTCTGGCTGCCCGGCAGCTGGCAAGTGGGCACAGGCTCCATTATGGGTCTGGGTGAGCCACGCTCCATGGGTCTCTCAGGGAGAGGGAGGCACATGTGTGGGGCAACGATGCCCCATGGGAGTTTCTGCAGGACCGTCTTCTCCCAGATGTTCCTGCCTGGAAATTAATACATGGAATTCACTGCCACAGGAGGTGGCGGCGACGACAAGCGTGGGTGGCTTCAAGAGGGAATTGGATAAGCCTATGGAGCAGAGGTCCATCAGTGGCTCTTAGCCTAGGGCAAGGGATGCTCTGTATTCTTGGTGCTTGGGGAGGCAACAGTGGGAGGGCTTCACGTGTCCCGCCCCCACTGCTGGACCTCCTTTGTTTAAAACAGTCCTAAATCATGGTTTTCCAGCTTTGGTTTTATGTATTTTTATGTACTCTAATGTATTTTATTTCTATTGCAAGCCGCCTTGAGTGCCGTCAGGAAGAAAGGCAGCTAATGAATTAGTTGTTGTAGATTTTCCGGGCTGTATGGTCATTGTCTTGGCATTGCAGCACTTGGCCACAGCCACACAGCCTGGAAAATCTACAACAACGAATGAACTCCGGCCGCGAAAGCCTCCGACAACATATTGCAGCTAATGAACGTTTGTAAGAAATAAAATAAAATGTTTGAGCACCCAAAAATGGAGCGGAGGGGTTTCTAAGAGAGCCAGTTTGGTGTAGTGGTTAGGAGCGCGGACTCTAATCTGGGAGGACCGGGTTTGATTCCCCACTCCTCCACTTGCACCTGCTGATGTGACCTTGGGCAAGCCGTAGTTCTGATAAGGGCTGTCCTTGAACAAAGAGCTGTTTCTGTCAGAGCTCTCTCAGCCCCACCTGCCTCACAGGGTGTCTGTTGTGGGGAGGGGGAGGGAGAGGAGTTTGTAAGCCACTCTGAGACTCCTTCGGGTAGTGAAGGGCTATGGGGTATGAATCCAATCTCTTCTCTTCTTCTTCTAATAGAACACACTACCAAGTTTTGTATTTTGTGTTTCTCAGCTAGCGCTGGCACGCTCCTAAGGCCAGTTTGGTGTCGTGGTTAAGTGCGTGGACTCTAATCTGGGAGAACCGGGTTTGATTTCACCAATCCTCCTCCACTTGCACTGGCTGGGTGACCTTGGGCAAGCCGTAGTTCTGACAAGAGCTGTCCTTGAAAAAGAGCAGTTTCTGTCAAGAGCTCTCTCAGCCCCACCTACCTCCCAGGGTGTCTGTTGTGGGGAGGGGGAGGGAAAGGAGTTTGTCAGCCGCTCTGAGACACCTTTGGGTAGTGAAGGGCGGGGTAGAAATCCTATCTCTTCTCTTCTTCTTCTAATAGAACACACTACCAAGTTTTGTATTTTGTGCTTCTCAGCTGGCACTGGCTCCTAAGGCCAGTTTTGCATAGTGGTTAAGTGCGCGGACTCTAATCTGAGAGAACCGGGTTTGATTTCCCACTCCTCCACTTGCACCTGTCTGGATGACCTTGGGCAAGCCGTAGTTCTCTCACAGCTGTCTTTGAAAAAAGAGCCGTTTCTGTCAAGAGCTCTCTCAGCCCCACCTACCTCACGGGGTGTCTGTTGTGGGGAGGGGAAGGGAAAGGCGTTTGTAAGCCGCTCTGAGACTCCTTCGGGTAGTGAAGGGCGGGGAATAAATCCAATCTCCTCCTCCTCTTCTTCTAATCTGGGAGAACCGGGTTTGATTCCTCACTCCTCCATGTGCAGCTGCTGGTGTGACCTTGGGTCAGTCACAAGTTCTCTCAGCTGTTCTCTCAAGAGCAGTCCTTAAAAGAGCTCTCTCAGCCCCGCCCACCTCACAGGGGGTGTCTGTTGTGGGGAGGGGAAGGGAAAGGAGTTTGTAAGCCACTCTGAGACTCCTTCGGGTAGTGAAGGGCCATGGGGTATGAATCCAATCTCCTCTTCTCTTCTTCCTCTTCTAAGCCCAGCAGGGCTGAAACCATGGGGGGTGAGGGGTGGAGGCTGCCCTGAATGTTCTGCCCTGGACTTCTTCGGTTGCCTCTGGCTGGCTGGCTGGGCGTGGGCACCCCTGCCGTTTCCCCGATCAGATGCCGCCGCCTCTTCCTCCCTCGCCGACGTCTCAGGAGTCTCCGGGCACCTTGCAGAGCGTGGTGTCCTCTATTATGAATGAGCTCATGGAAACAGGATCCCAGCGGCACTTCTGGCTTCCGGCGGTTGCTCGTCAAGGCGGGAAGGCCAGACGGAGTGGCTGGGGGTGCCTTGCGAGCACAGCAGCCAGGGAGGTCTTGGGGAGGGGTGAGCCACAGGGCTTCTCACCTTCCCCGCCTCTGCCAGAGCAGGCCCAAGGTGACACCAAGTCTTGTAGGCAGACCCTGGCAGCAGCTCCAAGCGGCATCCGGCTGTCTCCTCGGCTTCAGGCCCCCACTTCGAGCAGAGGGCTGGGGGGGAGTGGGCCGCTCGGAGGCTGCCACACAAAGTCACAGGCACAGAGACTAGCTTCTCGGGGAAGACCAAGAAGAAGACGAAGAAGAAGAAGAAGAAGAGATTTATACCCCACCCTTCACTACCCAAAGTTGTCTCAAAGTGGCTCACAAACTCCTTTCCCTTCCCCTCCCCACAACAGACACGCCGGGAGGCAGGGCTATTTTTGGGCAGGAATGCACAGGAACGGAGTTCCGGCTGGCTCCCAAGTTGGCCACGCCCAGCAGGAACTCATTAGCATAATAGGCCACACCCAACAGCAGGAACTCATTCGGATTGGCTACAATTAGGGGTGTGTGGCCTGACGTGCAAAGGAGTTCCTGCTACAAAAAAGTCCCTGGGTGTTGACAACAAACAAGGTAAACAGAATAAGAAGGGAAAGGTGGGTGTGGCTGGATGACCACACTTCTGCGAACATGGGGGTGGGGCCTAATGTGCTAATGAGCTGTGCTGTCAGGGATGTGGCCTAATACGCTAATAAGTTCATGCTGTTGGGTGTGGCCAATTATGCTAATGAGTTCCTGCTGGGCTTTTTCTACAAAAAAAGCCCTGCCGGGAGGTGGTGGAGCTAAGAGAGCTCTTTTGAGGAGTGCTCTGAAAGAACTTATGACTGACCCAAGGTCACACCAGCAGCTGTATGTGGAAGAAGAAGAGGAAGAAGAGATTGGATTTGTACCCCGCCCTTCACTACCGAAAGGAGTCTCAAAGCGGTTTACAAACTCCTTTCCATCCCCCTCCCCACAGCAGACACCCCAGGAGGTAGGCGGGGCGAAGATAGCTCTTTTGAGGACTGCCCTTGAGAGAACAGCTCTGAGAGAACCTGTGACTGACCAAAGGTCCTGCCAGCAGCTGCATGTGGAGGTGTGGAGAATCAAACCCGGTTCTCCCAAATTAGAGTTCGAGCAAGAGAGAGGGCAGGCGAGAGCAGGCCACTGGCTTGGCGCCTTGGAGAGTGGCAGTAAGGCAGGCAGGAGGGACCTGTGGCCAGAGGCACCTGCAGTCCCCTGGCTGGGATTCTGATGATGTGTGCGGGGGGGGGGGGAGAAGCAGCTTCCTTAGAGGCCCCTGAGTGGACAGGAGGCTGGGCTTTGAGGGGCCTTTGGTCCGTTCCAGCAGGGCTCTGCTTATGTTTCTATCGCAGGGCTCTTTTTGTAGAAAAAGTCCAGCAGGAACTCATTAGCATAATAGACCACACCCAGCAGCAGAAACTCATAAGCATATTAGGCCACACCCCTGACAACACCACTCATTAGCATATTAGGCCTCACCCCCATGTTACCAGAAGTGTGGTCATCCAGCCACAGCCACCTTTTGCTTCTTATTCTGTTCGCCTTGTTTGTTGTCCAAACCCAGGGCCTTTTTTTGTAGCAGGAACTCCTTTGCATGTTAGGCCACACACCCCTAATGTAGCCAATCCGAATGAGTTCCTGTTGTTGGGTGTGGCCTATTATGCTAATGAGTTCCTGCTGGGCGTGGCCAACTCAGGAGCCAGCCGGAACTCTGCTCCTGTTTCCTGCCCCAAAATAGCCCTGTTTCCATGTCCAACCCAAGGAGGTGGGGCCACCCCATGGAAGGTGACTTCAGAGAACAGGACACGTTCAGGGGGACCTTCAGCTACTCTGGTCCTGCCTTTGGCAGTCCAAATCAGCCCTCTGGATTACATCCAGTAACCAGCTGGAAGGTCTTAACGGAGAGAGAGAGAGAGAGAGAGACGGGCCAGTGTGGCCATCACTGCGTTCTGTGGCTGTAAACTTAGGGTTGGCCACAGGTCCCTCCTGCAGGTTGGGAAATACCTGGGGACTTTGGGGGTGGAGCCTGAGGAGGGCGGGGTTTGTGGAGGGGAGGGATCTCAGCGAGAGAGAGAGAGTCCAGAGAGTCCACCTTCCAAAGGGGCCATTTTCTCCAGATTTTTTTAAAATACATTTTATTAAGTTTTCGGTAAATTACGAACAGTACAGTAGAATTGCATATAAATTGTAAAAAGCCGTTCAAATGTAATATGTGCATAGTACATATAGGAAAAATAGGACTTAGTGTTAACCCGTTCAAAGACTGTACGCTTTTCTGTAATGTGGTTGCGCAAACCCCCGTGGGCAGTGTATTCTTTATTGTGGCTTACGCAATCATGAGATAATAGTACCCCAAGTTAACAGTAAGAGCTCATATTTAGGCTGCTTAATGTGTTCCCAGTCAAACTTATCTATGTCCATCTGCTCTGTAGCCATCCTTCCTGGGCTAAGACGAACAATGTGTGAGCTGGAGGCTAAAAAACTGTGAGCTAGCTCACAGTAACTCAGCTTAGAGGCAACACTGGCCAGAACGGAGCTCACTTAAACCCAGTGCTCACGAAGAATGCTCGCTTGAGAGAGACCTCAACTTGTAATATACTCTTGATTTCATTTCCTTAAAAGGATGCTGGAAGGCCCGATTTCCACTTGCCCTGAGAGTAGCTTGCCAGCCCCTCAACAAGATAAGGATCCTTTCTTTAATGTGGGGAGGGGCTGTGGCTCAGCGGAAGAGCCTCTGCCTGGCATGCAGAAGGTCCCAGGTTCAATCCCCGGCAGCACCTCCAGTTGAAAAGGACCAGGCAGTAGGTGATGGGAAAGACCTCCGCCTGAGACCCTGGAGAGCTGTAAAGAGGGGCCATGGCTCAGTGGAGAGACTCTGCTTGGCACGCAGACGGTCCCAGGTTCAATCCCCGACAGCACCTCCAGTTAAAGGACCAGGCAGTGGGTGATGGGAAAGACCTCCGCCTGAGACCCTGGAGAGCTGCTGCCAGTCTGAGTAGCCAAGGCTGACTTTGATGGAGGGGGGGGGCAGCGTCTGATTCAGTACAAGGCAGCCTCATGTGTTCAACTGAACCTGGGAGGGGTGGGAGGCTGACTTGGAGAGAGGGTGGTCTCTCGCGCCCAAGCAGGGCAGCCCCCACAATGGGCAGCGCTGTTCCTAGAGAGCCGGGCCGCGCGGGAGCCAAGTCGCTGACGGGCTGCCCTGCATACTAAACCGAGGGAGGCCCCGGGGCTGCTTCCCACCCACCCAGCCGGCCAGCCTTTCAAGGGCTCATTGTCCTCGGCACCAGGATTGGCTCTTTCAGCAGCGCAAAGGATTAGTTCCGTCCGTCCAAGGTGCTTGGCATCTCAATGAAGTTCCCAGCAAGGGTGGGAGGAAGCCTTGTGGTGGCATTAACATGATGCAAATGAAGCAAAGATGCTTGCCTGTGGCAGAGTCAGACTTGGCCTGCAGAAGGTCTCAGGTTCAGTCCCTGGCAGGGTCCCCAGTTAAAAAGACCAGGCAGGAGGTGATGGGAAAGGCCTCAAGCCTGAGACCCTGGAGAGCTGTCAAGAGGGGCTGTGGCTCAGGGGAAGAGCATCTGCTTGGCACGCAGGAGGTCCTGGGTTCAATCCCCGGCAGCATCTCCAGTTGAAAGGACCAGGCAGGAGGTGATGGGGAAGACCTCAGCCTGAGACCCTGGAGAGCCGCTGTCGGTCTGGTACTGACCTGGATGGGCCAGGGGTTCGGTTCAGTAGAAGGCAGCTTCAGGTGTGTTCATATGTGACTTTCCACGCAGATAGCATCGTGTGCAGGACGGCCAGCTGTACCAAGCAGCTATGGAACACCTGTGAACAGACACGAAGCTGCCTTATACTGACGCAGACGATTGGTCCATCCGGGTCAGTCTGGTCTACCCAGGCTAGCAGCAGCTCTTTCTCCAGGGTTTCAGTCTCACACATAGTATCAGAGTTGGAAGGGGACGTACAGGCCATCTAGCCCAACCTGGTCCTTTCAACTGGAGGTGCCAGGGATCGAACCTGGGACCTTCTGCCTGCCAAGCAGATGATCGAATTACTCAAGATGCTGTGCCAGTGCAAAGTCTTCCGGGTGGGCACTTTCGCCTCATTTACTGTCACATTTCGATCGGGGCACCTGCTGGGTCAGACCAGCGGCCCATGGAGTCCAGCATCCTGCCCCCAGGAAGGCCAAAAGCAGGGCCTCGTGGCAATGGGCCCCTCCCTGCTGGCTGCCCCCCAGCACTCAACAAATCAGATGAATTCCCAGGCCCACAGTCAGAAGTTTTTAGTTTGGGGGGCCTTTTAAAAAGTCGGGGGGCACTGAAATTCACACGCAGCCCCTGCTTCCCCCTCAAAGCATTTAAAGCAGGGGGAACAGCTTGGAGTGCAGGTGTGTGGCTCCCACTTCTCCCCAAAGGTCAGGGGGCCAGACCCCGGGAGGCCCCACCATAATAATAGCTATGGGCCTGGGTATTCCGCCACTGGACCAATGCTCCCTCTAAGCTGTGGAGTCCTGTGAGCAAAAATTCTACTTTGTGAGCTGCTGGCATTAAAGTTGTGAGCCAGTGATTTGGCTGCTGCATAAATTCGTTTGCTCTGGAGCCCTCCTTCCAGAGCTATGACAAAAATGTGTTAGCCAGAGGCTAAAAAAACTGAGCTAACCTACACTAACTCATCTTAGAGCAGGGGTGTCAAACATGTGGCCCGGGGGCCAGATCAGGCCCCTAGAGGGCTTCTATCAGGCCCGCAGTGGAACTGGCTGTCTTTCTGGTTCTTCGTCCAGTTCTGCTGCTGCATCATCATAGGTTTGCAGCTTACAGATACACACCTGAACAGCGTACTCAAGATTACAACAGCACAGAAATTTTGATGCAATCATTCAGAGCAAGAGGTGTCAGTGATAAACAAAATATTGCGGGAGTGCTAATGTTTCAAGCATGTTTTTATCTTAAGTTTAAAAATCCTTTGTACTTGTGTCCTTTATAAAAAGTTTATATCTCCGCTACCTGGTATTACCTTTTATGACACACGTGGCCCGGCCCAACAAGGTCTCATTTGTCAGATCCGGCCCTCATAACAAATGAGTTTGACACTCCTGTCTTAGAGGGAGCACTGTGCTGGACCTAAAGTTTCAACTCATCTCTCATGGCTAATAGCCAGCAGCAGACCGCTCCTCCTGAAATCTCTCCCACCTCCTTTTAAACCCATCCAAGCCAGTGGCCATCGCCACGCCTCGTGGCAGTGAATCGCACAGGTCAACGGCCTACTGTCTCTTTTGAATCTACTACTAGTGTCATTGGGTGAGCCAGAGTTCTAACCATCTGGGAGGGAAGTGTCTGTTCAGTTGCCCCGTACCAGGCGTATTTTGCACACCTTTACCACGTTGCCACCTCAGTGGCCTTTTCCCAAAACCCTGAAGCCCCAAATGCTTGGGCCTGAGCATGTAGAAAGGATGTCCCAATCCCACGACCTTTTTCGTTGTCCTCTGCAATAGTTGCCCTTTCCACCCCTCCAATTTCAGATGCAGTGGCCAGAACTGTACACGGTATTCCCGATGCCACCCTGGCGAGGACTTGAATAAGGCTCTGCTATACCACCAGTTCCGTTATTCTCAGCGCCTTCCCTGGCTGCTGGCCTCTGTGAGACAGGAGGCGGGACTAGATGGGCCCCACGCCTGGTCCGGCAGGGCTTCTCTTAGGTGCTCATGATCCCCACCCCACCCCCCATCTATCGCAGCGGTTTGCAGAAGTGAAACAGGAATATGTTTCAGTTGTCTCCCCCCCTCCCAATTTGTGCTCCCATCATAGTTTAGCAGAACAAGAGTAGGTTTTAGCAGAACAAGAGTAGGTTTTAGCATAGTTTAGCAGAACAAGCCACTTTCCTGTGCCTTAGAAGGGGAGATTGGATTTATACCCCACCCTTCACTACTCAAGGGAGTCTCAGAGCGGCTTACAAACTCCTTCCCCTTCCCCTCCCCACATCCCCACAACAGACACCCTGTGAGGTAGGTGGGGCTCACAGCCGGCCCCAGCTTATTTTGCACCCTAGGCAAGAATCCCTTCTGGTGCCCCCCCCCCCCGGGGCGCCCACCATTTTTCAAAAATAAATGCATTTTAGGAAGAATGAAAACCCCAAATAATCAAGAAACTCCCAGAGTATGGGGCCGGGTGCAGTTTGGCGCCCCTAAGGGCCAGCCCGCTCTAGGCGATCACCTAGTTCGCCTAGTGAGTGAGCCAGCCCTGGTGGGGCTGAGAGAGCCCTTTCGAGGATTGCTCTTGAGAGGACAGCTCTGAGCAGCTGCATGTGGAGGAGTGGGGAATCAAACCCGGTTCTCCCAGATGAGAGTCCGAGCACTTGAGCACTACACCAAACTGGCTCTCTTAAGGAGTCTCAAAGGGGCTTCCAATCACCTTCCCTTCCTCTCCCTGCAACAGGCATCTTGTGAGGTAGGGGGTGCTGAGGGAGCTCTGAGAACAGCTCTGAGAGAACTGTGACTGACCCAAGGTCGCCCAGCAGGCTTCATGGGGAGGAAGAGGAGGAGTGGGGAATCCAACCAGGTACTTCAAATTAGAGGCTGCCACTCCTGGCAGAAGGGAACAATAAACCAGGAAGCCCCAAACACGGCATCTGCTCAATGTCAAGTGAGCAAAACCCAAGAGCCCAACTTGCTTCAAGGTCTAAGGATGTTCCAGTCCCTGCCTGCTTTCACACAACAGGAGATAGACTCTGTGATCTGCCTGCCCCCGCTCCTTTACCGAAGTGCCCTTATTTCCTTTGCCTGAATAGTGTAGCCAGAGGCAGCACTTACCATACCATAGAGAGCCAGTTTGGTGTGGTGGTTAAGTGAGCGGACTCTAATCTGGGAGAACCGGGTTTGATTCCCCACTCCTCCTCCACTTGCACCTGCTGGATGACCTTGGGCAACCCGTAGTTCTGATAAGAGCTGTCCTTGAAAAAGTGCCGTTTCGGTCAAGAGCTCTATCAGCCCCACCGACCTCACAGGGTGTCTGTCTGTTGTGGGGAGGGGAAGGCGTTTGTAAGCTGCTCTGAGACACCTTTGGGTAGTGAAGGGTGGGGTATAAATCCAATCTCTTCTTCTTCTAAGTGACAGCCCCACAACTTTGGAGCTGTGGCTCAGTGGTAGAGCATCTGCTCGGCATGCCCAAGGTCTCAGGTTCAATCCCCGGCATCTCCCATTTAAAGGACCAGGTATGAGGTGATGGGAAAGACCACAGCCCGAGACCCAGGAGGAGGCACCTTCACGTGTGTGTTCATGTGTGGATGGTATTCCGGGTATCACACTGGAGGGATGTGAACTGAGGGGCACAATCTACAGGGGAGAGTGCATGCCCATGAACCACTGGAACAGCTGGAAGCCCTTCCTGGTGTAATAAATGATCAAAGGGTTGGAACACTTTCCCTATGAAGAAAGGTTAAAGGGCTTGGGGCTCTTTAGCCTGGAGAAACGACGGCTGAGGGGTGACATGATCGAGGTTTATAAGATGATGCATGGGACAGAGCAGGTCGAGAGAGAAGGACTTTCCTCCCTTACAACACAAGAACTTGTGGGCACTCAATGAAATTGCTGAGATAAGAGGAACTCCTCCTTCACCCAAAGAGTGATGAACACATGGAATTCACGGCCACAGGAGGTGGCGGTGGCTACAAGCATGGACGGCTTCAAGAGGGAACTGGATAAACATCTGGAGCAGAGATCCATCAGTGCCTATTAGCCACGAGGTATTGATAGGAACTCTCAGTCTGGGGCAAGGGATGCTCTGTATTCTTGGTGCTTGGGGGGGGAACAGTGGGAGGGCTTCTGGTGTCCTGGCCCCACCGGTGGACCTCCTGATGGCCCCTGGTATTTCTGGCCACTGTGTGACACAGAGTGTTGGACTGGAGGGGCCACTGGCCTGATCCAACACTGGCTTCTCTTCTCATGGCGGACTGCATCCATGTTCGTTCGCTGGTGCCAGGATGGGCAGTTTCTGTCCAGCGCTGGCCTTGAGCAGAGGCTTGACCTGGTTCTCCCTCAGCTCCCCCCCAATGAAAGTACTGGACAGAGACCCATTCTTTCCTGTTTAAAAAAACCCGCATTTTTATTTCACAAAACTGGGTGGCTGTGCTGCAAGAACAGAGTTGACACCCCACCCCTACACACGGAGCGGAAGAGAGAAGCCACCTCTCGTTCACGTGTACAGAAACGCTGCCGCGTGTGAACCGTTCGGAGTCCAGTGCAGGGGCACCGTCAACAGTCGAGTAAAAAAACAACAAGGTCTCGCGGCCTAGAACCTTGACATCGGAAGCGGATCTCGCTAAAAACAACCTGAGGATAGTAAGTCTAAAAAGGACATTTGTCTGGAATCTCAGTTCCAGGCTGTTCTGAAGACGTGGGGAGAGGGAAGGAAAGGGAGACGCTGGAAGGAAGTTGCCTCTCTGAGAAGGTGTGTGTGGGGGACGACGAAGACACGTGTGTGTGCTTTGGGGGGAACAGAGAGGCAGGGTTCTCTCGCTAGCCATGGGCGAACAGAAGGGAGCTCCTCCTCCACGCCTCTGGGCAGCCCCAGACCTGGTTCTCAGCGGCCCCCCAAGTGAGCCCAGGAGGGGTGGGGCCAGCAGTGATGCAGACCCCCTTCCTGGGACCAGATTTCCTCTCGTTACAGGGGAGCTCTGGGCCACAACGTCATTGCCTGTTTGGGGTGCACAAGGCGAGGGAGGGAGGGGGGACCTTGTTGTCCCGCCAGTGGAGGTCACAGTGTGGACACGTATGCTGGAGCTCTCGGGTCCAGAAGGGTCCCTCTGCAAAGTCCACTACACGGTGCCCTCTCCTTGAGCCGGAGTCCCACGGCTCCGTGAGCACCTCTGGGCGAGCCGCAGGCTGGAATGGAGGAGAAGGAATGCGAGTGGCCACGGGACAGAGAGGCAGCCCTCGAGAATATGGGGCACGGGGGCAGGGGGGGGGAGGGGCAACCCAAAATTCTATGGGGGTGGTCGAGGATGCTCCCCCCCTTCCCCCGCAACGCAGTGGCTGGTTCCGCCGGCTGCGGCCGTCC
>NW_015163658.1:105157-109371 GCF_001447785.1 Gekko japonicus | reverse complement strand
CCCCCCCCCCAGTGCTCCCACAGAGCCTTGCATGCCGGCACTCCCCAGCGGCCTACAGGGGTCTACGTGCGTGCTCGTTTTTTTTAAAAAAAGAACACATAATGCCCACTCCAAAAAAAAAGGGAGAGAAAATGAAGTGGACATTCGTTTTTGCTGGTTGCTGGGCTTTGCAGAGGGAACAGGCGGGGAGGGGGTGGCATCGACCACTTCCTCCCCCCCCCACTGAAAAGACAGGGGCTGGAGCGACTCGCGCCACGGCAGAGGGCTGATGCCAGTTGACATTTCCCCTTGCTCGGCTTGCGAGGCGGGCCCAGAGCTCCGCACGGGTTCTGGGTAACGGCCCACCTGCAGAGCCTCTGGGCAGGGTGGACCGGGATGGTTAGGCCGGGGGGCGGGGAGCACTCCTCTCCCCTCCGCTGCCGCACTGTGGTGCTTTGCCTCTTGCACGCTGCAGTGGCCCGCCCGGGAGGGTGTCACAGCAAAGCCGCCGCTTTGGCTTGGTGGTTGAGAGAGAGTCCTGAGGCCAAAAGGCAAAGCACCGCGGGGACGCAGCGGAAGCCTCGTGCGTCTGTGTCCCTGGCTGGGAAGCCACGCCTGGACCACAGGTGGTGCCGCCGGGTGGCAGGGGACTGGCGCCGCAGAAGGAAGGAGAGAGAAAGGGAGGAAAGGGTGGTTTGGGGGCTGCTACTGGCACAGCAGGAGCCGTTCCTTGGCGCTGGACCCCGTCAGGGCGCTGTGGAGGCCGGTGGCGCTCCTGCAGGAGGCGGAGTGACCCCGTCGGCTGGAGGTGGTGCCGGCGGCTGCGGTGGCGGTGGATCTGCAGAGAAAGAAAGGGAATCAGCAGGACGTTCAGGAACCAGCTGGAAGTGCCCCAGGCAAGCCCACCTGGCAGCAAACCCCCTCCCCCCCGTGTTACAGGGAGACTTAAAAAAACAAAAACACACACTGAGGGCGAATTCCCCTTCTTCTCAACATCTGGGCAGGAGAATTCACACCTGGGACCGTGTCAGTTTCTGGCATACCCTCTCCCCAGAGAGATCTGTTGTGTGCAGGAGGCAAAAATGGTTCTACCCGGCCTCCTCTGCTTTGCTGAAGGATCATAGAATCGTAGAGTTGGAAGGGGACCTTCAGGGTCATCTAGTCCAACCCCCTGCACAATGCAGGGAATTCACAAATACCCCCCCCCAAACACACCCAGGGACCCCTGCTCCATGCCCTACGGGTGGCAACTCATTTCAAATCTCTGAATGACCTCTCCCAGTGGCTTAACGTAGATGTTGAAAAGCATGGGGGACGTGACACGTGTCACACACAGCTGAAAAGCACAGGAGCCTTGCTAGGAAAACTAGAGGGGCTCTGGAGTCCACAGAGGAATCAGAGCCCGGCTGTAAGGAGATCACAGAATCATAGAGTTGGACGGGACCTCCAGGGTCGTCTAGTCCAACCCCTGCACAATGCCGGACATTCACAAATACCTCCCCCTCCACACACCCCAGTGACCCCTCTTCCACGCCCAGAGGCGGCCAAAAAACCTTCAGGATCTTCAGCCAAAGTGGCCAGGAGAAAAACTGCTTCCTGACCCCCAAAGTGGCGATTGGCATTTCCCCGGGCGTGTCAGACAGGGCCACGAGAACTAAGCCCTGAGGCAGCCCTCCCTGCCCTCCTTTTCCTCGTGAACTGCCTCAGTCCACAGAATCCGCATTGCTGTCACAGATGGCCCTCTAGCCTCTGTTTGAAAACCTCCCAAGGAGGAGAGCCCACCGCCTCCTCCCGAGGGAAGCCTGTTCCCCTGAGGATCTTGCTCTCTGGCACAGCTGTCGTGGGGGCGTTTCACGGGCTTCCTGGGTTCACGAAGTGGACTGCTGCCCTTTAGTGGAAAGCTCGGGTAGAAATGCTCTACAGAAAGGACAGAAGACTGAACGCCTGACCACTAGGCAATGCTACCCCAGATGCAACGTCTGCCCTCTGCGGAAGGATGGAGAAAGGGGACTTTCAAAATAAAATGACAGGCAAGCCCACAGCAGAGAATCCCCCACCGGGAAGCTCAGGCACCTCAGGGATTTGGAGACGGAGGCCTCCCGCTGAGCAGGAAAGGGCAGTGCATTATTTTGGGACTACTGGGGAGGCAAAGTTTGCATTCATTTGCATTGATTGATTCATTTCCCCCCTTTTTTCCACGGCTGCGACTCAAAGAAGCGCAGAGCACATCCTTCTCCTCTCCTGTCTTCTCTCAACCCCGTGAGGCAGGGTGGGAGTCTGCGACATGCCCAAGGTCACCAAGGGAGCTTCCGTGGTAGAAGCAGGGATTCGAACCCAGGCCTCCCTGGGTCCTGGCCCAACACTCTCTCCCCTACACCACGCTGGCTCTCAGAAGGAAGGAAGGCTGCACATCCCAAAGACTAGGTGGGCCCAGCGGCATCCAGAACACGGGAAGCCCACTCACACAAGCCGTTGGGCGACGCCAGGGCCCCCCGAGGTCCAGCAATACTCCCTGCTGCTGGCGCTGTGGCAGGCTGGGGGGCGCCAGCACTGCCGCTGTTGGCTGCTCCTGCCTGCATCATCCGGCCACCGGGCACGGGTTGCCCGGGAATCATGGAGCCTGGTCCGAGGATCTGACCTGCAGAAGGGGAAGGGGAAAACGTGCACTGAAATGTATTGACTTGGGTTTGATTCTATTTTTACCCCGCCCTTCCCGCAAGGGGGCTCAGGACGGGTTACAACACTTAATATAAAACAATAAAAACAGAATTAAAACTGTAAGCTTAAGGGCTCTTTCTGTAGCAGGAATTCCTTTGCATATTAGGCCACACCCCCTAACGTAGCCAATCCTCCAAGAGCTTACAGAGCTCTTCTTACAGGGGCTACTGTAAGCTCTTGGAGGATTGGCTACATTAGGGGTGTGTCGCTTAATATGCAAATGAGTACCTGCTACAAAAAGAGCCCTGAAACCCTTAAATGATGGCAATCACTCCATCACCAGTCCAGGGTTCCCTCTAAGCTGAGTGAGTGTGAGCTAGCTCACAGTTTTTTAGCCTCCAGCTCACACATTTTTGTCTTAGCTCAGGAGGGAGGGCTCCGGAGCAAACTGATCTATGCCGTAGCCCAATCGCTAGCTCACAACTTTACTGCCAAGAGCTCACAAAATAGTAATTTTTGCTCACAAGACACCACGGCTTAGAGGGAGCATTACAATGGTGCCCTGGTGTTATAAAATTAAAGGCAGAAAGGTGTAGACCAGGGGTGTCAAACATGCAGCCCGGGGGCCAGATCAGGCCCCCGGAGGACTTCTATCAGGCCAGCAGTAGAACTGGCTGTCTTCTGCTTCTTCCAGTTCTGCTGTTGCATCATTGTAGGTTTGCAGCTTACAGATACACACCTGAGCAGCATACTCAAGATTGCAACAGCACAGACATTTTGATGCAGTAATTCAGAGCAAGAGGTGTCAGTTATCAGAAATTATTAAATAAACAAAATATCGCAAGAGTGCTAATGTTTTGAGCATGTTTTAAAGTAAAAAAACCCCCTTCGTGTTCGTGTCCTTTACAAAGTTTATATCTCCGCTACCTGGCATTACATCTTATGACACATGTGGCCCGGCCCAACAAGGTCTCGTTTATGTCAGATCCGGCCCTCATAACAAATGAGTTCGACACCCCTGGTGTAGACCCCATAAGAGATTGCAGATTGTAAGTACCATACCTAGGGTAAACCAAAGCGGATATCAATCTGTGTCCTTGAAGATTAAGGACTATGGCACAGGTGGTCACAAAGAGGTAACAGGATGGTAGCAGGAGGAGCCAGATGGTATTTGACGCCCACTGCCTCACCCAAAAGCCTGGCGGAAGAGCTCCGTCTCACAGGCCTTGCGGAAGTGTAAAGGGTCCCGCAGGGTCCTGATCTCTAGTGGAAGCTCATTCCACTGGGTTGGGGCCCGGGCCGAAAAGGCCGAGACCAGACGGACGTCTTTCGGGCTGGGGATCGACACAGAAACTACTGACTGCAGAGCCAGTCACAGTGGAACCTCCGGAAAGGAAGACGGCTGCACGTGCTGGCCTGGCAGGGGCCGTCGGACTCAGGGAGCCTGTGAGACAGAACCAGCTCCCAGGGTCACACGCAGCTGCCCAAACCCTCTTCCCTGGGAGAGAGGAAAGGATCCCACTCCAGAGGCCAGAGGGGCACTGCACGAGAGCCCCAGGATCCCCCAAACAAACTCT
>NW_015163658.1:93231-104831 GCF_001447785.1 Gekko japonicus | reverse complement strand
GAGGGCTTCTAGTGTCTCGGCCCCACTGGTGGACCTCCTGAGGGCCCCTGGTATTTTTGGCCATTGTGTGACACACAGTGTTGGACTGGATGGGCCACTGGCCTGATCCAACACTGGCTTCTCTTCTGTTCTTATGAATAAACATATGGAGCAGAGGTCCATCCGTGACTATTAGCCACAAGGTATAGATAGGAACTCTCGGTCTGGGGTAAGGGATGCTCTGTATTCTTGGTGCTTGGGGGGGGGGTCAACAGTGGGAGGGCTTCTAGTGTCCCGGCCCCACTGCTGGACCTCCTGAGGGCACCTGGCATTTTTGGCCACTGTGTGACAACAAAGTGTTGGACTGGATGGGCCACTGGCCTGATCCAATACTGGCTTCTCTTATGTTATTCAGGCATGGACGGAGAAGGAACAAACTACCCTGGAAAATGGCCTAATCCTCCCCCAAAAACGTGAGGGGGGGGTCTGCCCAGCCAGCTCGTCTGGGGCAGGGCGTGTCCTTCCCCCTGGCCCCTAGCGGACGGGGCACACTCCCAGGACGCTGGGGCCTTTCCCAGTGGCCTTCATGCCCTCCATCAGTACGGGTCAGGAAACCCCGACCAATCCCATGGGAAACCCGCCACGTCTAGCGTGGCTCCTGTAAGAGTCGCCAGGGCAAAGCTGGATGCACCAGTGGCCGGATGCGGTATCAGGCCGGCTTTTATCTGCCACACAAGTTCGAGGCATAAAGGGGCGCCAATGGAAACTGGGCAGTAATGCAAGATTGTTCTCTGGCAGAGAATTCAGGCCCCTTTGGGGAGAAGAGTGGCCTGGAATTGTTTTGCATCAATCAACGGAACGACTGGCAGCCGCCGACACCCGCCGGAACAAGGAATACTCATTGGACGTTTCTGATCCAACAGGAAGGCGGAGGCAGACCCAAAACCAACAGCTTTGTTTTGTAGGCAGAGAACTGGCCAGTAAGAAAAAGAAGAGATTGGGTTTATACCCCGCCCTTCACTACCCAAGGGAGTCTCAGAGCGGTTTACAGACTCCTTTCCCTTCCCCTCCCCACAACAGACGCCCTGGGATGTAGGTGGGGCCCAGAGAGCTCTTGAGAGAAACTGCTCTTTTTCAAGAACAGCTCTGAAAGAACTTGTGACTGACCCAAGGTCATCTAGCAGGTGCAAGTGGAGGAGTGGGGAATCAAACCCGGTTCTCCCAGATTAGAGTCCACTCACTTAACCACGACACCAGACTGGATGCAGCTACGGACTCCATTTAAGCCTGGGATCCCCCAACATTTTGAGCCAGCATCTGACATGGAGGGGGCACGCCACCACGAAATGTCTGCTGCAGGGAGAAGAGAGCCTCAGAGAGGCTTCCAACCTCCTTTCCCTTCCCTTCCCCACAGCAGACACCCTGTGAGGTGGGTGGGGCTGAGTGAGCTCTTGACAGAACTGCCCTTGAGAGAAGATTTCTGCCTGCCCTCGAGAGAACTTGTGACTCACCCAAGGTCACACTGGCAGCTGCACATGGAGGAGGAGTGGGGAATCGAACCCAGTTCTCCCAGATTAGAGTCTGCGCAGAGCCAGTCACAAAACTGTCAGGGATTGAGGTTAGGCAGAACTCTGACGGTAGCTCTTCAGCATTTCAAGCAAAAGCTCTCTATGTAGCGGGACGCTTTTAAAAATGAACATACAGTTTTAAAATGTTTTCAGGCATCCACGCAGAGACGTCTCTCTCTTGAGCTAGCTAAGAAACACTCCTCTGGCGTTATCTGTCCAATCTCCACTGGCCAATCAGAAGCTCTGCTGCCACCATCTAGCCACACCCACTTTCTAAAAAAACTCGGGTGAGCCCCAGGAAACGTGTCTGCGGGCACCCCATGGGGGATCCCCCCTTCAATCTAAGAACGTTTCCTCCTAGCTAGCCACAGGCCATCGCAGAAAACCCGGAGGCCGAGCCTGCTCGAGCACTCCGCTTTCAGCCCCCCACCCAATGTTCCCTCTAAGCTGTGGAGTCTTGTGAGCAAAACTTCTACTTTGTGAGTTACTGGCATTAAAGTTGTAAGCAAGCAATCTGGCTGCTGCATAAATTAATTTGCTCTGGAGCCCTCCTTCCTGAGCTAGGACGAAAAATCTGTGAGCTAGAGGCTAAAAAACTGTGAGCTAGCTCACACTGACTCGACTTAGAGGGAACACTGCCCCCACCTCCAAGGGGCTGCCTCTCCAAGCCGAGGGATTCCATGCAAATGCATTATGACTGAAGCGGGAACAGACGCCGCGGAGGGATCCCCCAGCTGAGTGAGAGCCTGCCAAGGGATTGACTGCCAGTCCTCACACCCACTTACAGTCTGTTCCAGCGACCGTTTTGTCACCCTCTCGCTGGCGTCGGCCACTACGACTTCTTTCCCTCGTCAAAGCACCCAAACCTATCTATAGACCACGCCGGCAGCTTGGCAGAGGCCTCCTCCTACCCGGGGCGGGCCATGACGTCACCTTTCCAGCAAGCGACTCCGTTGCCTCCATTGAGGCTGGGCAAGAGCGCCCAAAGGAGCATCTGCACGGAGCCCATAAAGAAAGCGGGGAGCAGATGAAAGCCTTGGGTCTGCTTAGCCTGGGAAAGAGAAGGCTTAGAGGGGACACGACTGCAGTCTTCCAATATCTGAAGGGCTGTCATGTAGAAGAGGGAGCGGATCTGTTCTCTCTTGCTCCGGATGGCAAGACTAGATCGAATGGGTGGAAATTATAAGGGAGTCGTTACCGGCTTCCTAACCGTAAGGGTGGTTGAGCAGTGGAACAGTCTGCCTCGGGAGGTGGTGGATGCTCCTTCGCTGGATATTTTCATGCGGAGGCTGGACGACCATCTTCCGGGTATGTTGTAGGGCTCTCTTTTGGCTGTGCTCCTGCAGAGTGCAGGGGTTGGACTAGATGACCTGCAAGGTCCCTTTCAACTCTCACATTCTATGATTCTATGTAGAAGATGGAGTGGATCTATTCTCTCTCACTCCAGATTGCAAGACTAGATCTAATGGGTGGAAATTACAAGGGAGTCGATATACCGGCTAAATATCAGGAGAAACTCCCTGACTGTCAGAGTGGTTGAGCAGTGGAACAGTCTGCCTCAGGAGGTGGTGGATGCTCCTTTACAGGATGCTTTCAAGCGGAGGCTGGACAACCCTCTTTCGGGTATGCTGTAGGGCTCTCTTTCGGCTCTGCTCCTGCAGAGTACAGGGGGTTGGACTAGATGACCTGCAAGGTCCCTTCCAACGCTAACATTCTATGATTCTACGATGGGGGAAGACCCACTTGTGGGAGGCACATTTGTGTCCTGTGACCCTCAAGGGTGCCTCCAGGAGAGGGGTTCCTGGGTGATCTCCCCCTGGCATCGACGAAATCGACTGGCTTCACCACGCTGGCTTCTGCGGGTTCCTCTAGACTAAGCCATGGTCAATGCTCCCTCTAAGCGGCAGAGTCCTGTGAGCAGAAATTCTACTTTGTGAGCAATAAAGTTGTGAGCGGGCCATTTGGCTGCTGCATAAATTAGTTTGCTCTGGAGCCATCCTTCCTGAGCCGAGACAAAAATGCGTGAGCCAGAAGCTAAAAAACTGTGAGCTGGCTCACACTAACTCAGCTTAGAGGGGACACTGGCCATGGGAGCTCCAAGAGAGCCCCTGGCCTTACTCCACCAGCATCATCTCCATTGCACCCTTCAATGGACTCTACACTCCGCACAACTAATTCTAGCTTTCTAACCCAACAGCCAGTCAACCCCTACTGGGGGTGGGTCAGGGTGGGATTTTTGTACCATGTCCATAATCTGCAACAGCTAGCCAACAATTCTACACCAGAAGGACTCACATTCTTGATCACGAACAAACTCTGTAGAGCTTGTTCTGCCTCCAATGTTTAGAGATCAGGAGAAACTGGTCCCCCCCCCCCAGCACCGGACAGAGCTGGTGGCAGCAGCAAAGAGGAGAGAGAGAAGGGCGAGCGCAACTCTCTGGACGAGGACGAGAGGAGCACCGCAGGGATGTGTGTTCGGTGCCACCCAGTCCCTTCCGACTTATGGCACCCCTAGGAACTGATGCCCTCCGAAACATCGTGCCATTGACAGTCTTGCTCAGCAGGCCTTGCAAACTGAGGGCCATGGCTTTCCTAGAGGGTGTCTCTCCTTGCCTGCTGCCTTCCGGTTTTTGTATCATTATTGCCTTTTCCATGCAAAAAGAGACCAGGTGCTAAAGGCCTCCCCACTTCCTGATGCCCCATGAGAAGGGGGTCTTCTTCGTGAAGGCATCGCGTTGGGTGGCCCTCACAATGGCTTCCTCCGTTTTATTTAACCATCCTGGTTTTAGTGCCCAACACATTTGAGGCAAAATACATATAATAAGTGGAGCCCTCCTGGATCAGACCAAAGGCCTCTCTCCCCTTAGGACTGCACTGTTAAAGGAGGCGTATCGCCTTTGGAACTGGAGGGAGCAGATATCCACCGCGACCCGCAGCCATCGATAGCCCTGTCCTCCATGAGTTTGTCCACTCGCCTTTTAAAGCCTTCCCAGTTGGCAGCCATGACCACATTCTATGGCAGAGAGCGCCACCATTTAGCTATGCACCGTGTGAAGGAGAGCCAGTTTGGTGTCATGGTTAAGTGCGCGGACTCTAATCTGGGAGAACCGGGTTTGATTCCCCACTCCTCCTCCACTTGCACCTGGCTGGATGACCTTGGGCAAGCCGTAGTTCTGATGAGAGCTGTCCTTGAAAAACAGCCGTTTCTGTCAAGAGCTCTCTCGGACCCACCTACCTCACAGGGTGTTTGTTGTGGGGAGGGGGAGGGAAAGGAGTTTGTAAGCCACTCTGAGACACCTTCGGGTAGTGAAGGGCGGGGTATAAATCCAATCTCCTCCTCCTCTTCTTCTTCTTGGTGGGGTGGTTAAGTGTGCAGACTCTAATCTGGGAGAACCGGGTTTGATTCCCCACTCCTCCTCCACTTGCACCTGGCTGGATGACCTTGGGCAAGCCATAGTTCTGATGAGAGCTGTCCTTGAAAAAGAGCCGTTTCTGCCAAGAGCTCTCTCGGACCCACCTACCTCACAGGGTGTCTGTTGTGGGGAGGGGGAGGGAAAGGAGTTTGTGAGCTGCTGTGAGACTCCTCTGGGTAGTGAAGGGCCATAGGGTATAAACCCAATCTCTTCTTCTTCTCTATCTTCTTGGGGAGTTCGCTACTCCTCCCAATTTGGTGCCACCTGCAACTTTAATGAGTAGTCGCTCTACCCTCTCACCCAGATAATTTATAAAAAATACTGAAGAGTGCCAGGGTTAGAACTGAGTACCCCACTGGATAACCCCCTCCATTCAGATGAAATGCCATTGACAACGACTGTTTGCATGCGGTTCTCCAGCCAGTTCCCCGTCCACCTAACTATCCTAGACCCCAGTCCCACAGTCCTCCAGTTCACCCATCAGAACGTCACGGGGAACCCTGTCAAAAGTTTTACTGAAATCCAGATAAACAACGTCAACGGCATTCCCTTGATCCAATAAGCTTGTCACTCGATCCAGAAAGGAAACGACGTTAGCCTGGCGGGACAAATCCATGCTGACTCCCCTGGATCACCAAGCTGTCCTTCAGAGGCCCTTTAAAATCTACTCCAGCATCATCCTTGGGACGGAGGTCAGACTGACTGGCCTGCAGGACATATGGCCACTTCCCACTAAGGACCCCACCAATGCTCTCTCTAAGCTGTCAAGTCTTGATAGCAAAAAGTCTACTTTGTGAGCTACTGGCATTAAAGTTGGGAGTGAGTGATCCGGCTGCTGCATAAATTAGTTTGCTCTGGAGCCCCATCCTTCCCGAGCCAAGACAAAAAGGTGTGAGCCGGAGGCTAAAAAACTGTGAGCTAGCTCACGCTCACTCAGCTTAGAGGGAACACTGGTCTCCACCGCCTTCACCCACTCTACGAACTCTTGCCTGTTGGTTAATATTAAGTCGAGCGTGGCCAAGCCCCTCGTAGCTTCCTCCACCATTTGAAAAAGGAAGTTCTTGGCCAGGCAGGTCAGGAACTTGTGTGACTCTGGACACTTAGCAGAGTTTGTCTCCCAGCACGCATCAGGGAAGCTGAAGTCACCCATAACTGTGAGCATCCCCCTCCTCTGGCTGGCTGCAGCAGACTCCAGCCACAACTCTCCACCGGCCTGGCACCTGCCTCCTCCCATATTTCCTGGCAAGCCAGCCTTCTCCTCGCACGCAGCACCTCTTCTTCAGTCCCTACCATCTTTTTCAAACTGTTTCTAAAGGAAGGACTTGTTCACCCAAAGAGGGATTAACACGTGGAATTCACTGCCACAGGAGGTGGCGGCGGCTACAAGCATGGACGGCTACAAGGGGGAACTGGATAAACATACGGGGCAGAGGTCCCTCGGTGGCTATTAGCCACAAGGTATAGGCAGGAATTCTCGGTTTGGCGCAAGGGATGCACTGTGTTCTTGGTGCTTGGGGGGGGGGGAACGCAACAGTGGGAGGGCTTCTGGTGTCCTGGCCCCACTGCTGGGCCTCCTGATGGCACCTGGTATTTTTGGCCACTGTGTGACAGAGTGTTGGACTAGGTGGGACACTGGCCTGATCCAACATTGGCTTCTCTTATGTTCTTATGGATAAACATATGGAGCAGAGGTCCATCAGTGGCTATTAGCCACGAGGTACAGACAGGAACTCTCAGTCTGGGGCAAGAGATGCTCTGTATTCTTGGTGCCTGGGGGGAGGGGCAACAGTGGGAGGGCTCCTGGTGTCCCCCTGGCCCCACAGTTGGACCTCCTGATGCCCCCCGGTATTTTTGGCCACTGTGTGACACAGAGTGTTGGACTGGATGGGCCATTGACCTGATCCAACACTGGCTTCTCTTATGTTATTATGGATAAACATACGGAGCAGAAGTCCATCAGTGGCTATTAGCCACGAGGTATATATAAGGACTCTCAGTCGGGGGCAAGGGATTCTCTGTGTTCTTGGTGCTTGGGGGGGGGGCAACAGTGGGAGGGCTTCTGGTGTCCTGGCCCCACTGCTGGGCCTCCTGATGGCACCTGGTATTTTTGGCCACTGTGTGACAGAGTGTTGGACTAGGTGGGACACTGGCCTGATCCAACATTGGCTTCTCTTATGTTCTTATGGATAAACATATGGAGCAGAGGTCCATCAGTGGCTATTAGCCACGAGGTACAGACAGGAACTCTCAGTCTGGGACAAGAGATGCTCTGTATTCTTGGTGCCTGGGGGGAGGGGCAACAGTGGGAGGGCTCCTGGTGTCCCCCTGGCCCCACAGTTGGACCTCCTGATGGCCCCCGGTATTTTTGGCCACTGTGTGACACAGAGTGTTGGACTGGATGGGCCATTGACCTGATCCAACACTGGCTTCTCTTATGTTATTATGGATAAACATACGGAGCAGAAGTCCATCAGTGGCTATTAGCCACGAGGTATATATAAGGACTCTCAGTCGGGGGCAAGGGATTCTCTGTGTTCTTGGTGCTTGGGGGGGGGCAACAGTGGGAGGGCTTCTGGTGTCCTGGCCCCACTGCTGGACCCCCTGAGGGCACCTGGTGTTTTGGCCACTGTGTGACACAGAGTGTTGGAGACTGGATGGGCCATTGACCTGATCCAACACTGGCTTCTCTTATGTTCTTATGGATAAACATATGGAGCAGAGGTCCATCAGTGGCTCTTAGCCACAAGGTATAGATAGGAACTCTGGGTCTGGGGCAAGGGATGCTCTGTATTCTTGGTGCTTGGGGGGGGGTCAACAGTGGGAGGGGCTTCTAATGTCCCGGCCCCACTGCTGGACCTCCTGGTGGCCCCTGGTATTTCTGGCCCCTGTGTGACACAGAGTGTTGGACTGGATGGGCCTTTGGCCTGATCCAACACTGGCGTCTCTTATGTTCTTATGTGGCTATTAGCCACAAGGTATAGATAGGGACTCTGGGGCAAGTGATGCTCTGTCATCTTGGTGCTTGGGGGGGGGGCAACAGTGGGAGGGCTTCTGGTGTCCTGGCCCCACTGGTGGACCTCCTGATAGCCCCTGGTATTTCTGGCCACTGTCTGACAACAGAGTATTGGACTGGAGGGGCCACTGGCCTGACCCAACACTGGCTTCTCTGATGTTCTTATGTTCTTAAGGATCAACTGTGTCAAAAGCAACTGACAGAACTATCAAAATAAAGCATAATGAAATTCTTCTTCTTTTTTTTTTTAAAAGTACTTCCTTGTGTCTGTCCTGAATCTCCAACCCTTCAGCTTCAGGGGAGGAAGCTTACAGTGGCTTCAGGGGTGCCCTCCGCAGACTTTAAAAAGAAGGGAGGACAGCATGGAAGTCTTGTGGCACCTTCAAGACTAACGGGGTTAATTTTACTGATTGGTATTATTCCAAAATGCTCCCCTTTCCGCTGCCGGCTTCCCCCCTCGTGGCTCAAGAGGGAAGGGCCAACGTCCCAGCGGCCTCCTTGAACTCACCCTCCCTCCTCCACAGCCGCTGCTGCTACCGAGGCAGGGATTGGAATTCTGCTAACACCTTCAGACTGGCAGCCAGTCCTCACCGCGGCGCTTGTGCTCAGCTCTCCAATTTGCATGATTTATTCCAAGTGCAAGTCATGGGCTCTGGGCTTTGCCCTTCAATGCTGAAATCTTAGAAACCTCTCCTTTCTCTCTTTTGCACAGAAGGCAAAAACAGTGGTGGTGGTGGGTTTTGCATCAAAGATGACCTAGAAACGTCCGAGTGCAGCCTAGGTAAAGGTTCTGAGGATTTCTGCAATGGGTAGGTGGGGGAGAGCAAAGCCCCCCGAGCAGGCAGACCAGGCTGCCTCCAATGCAGAGCTATGACACGCCCGTCACTCTCCGACAGAGCGGCCCCGCCAGGTGCCCAGCTGCCTTTGCTCTGCCCGCTTCCTCCCAAACAAGAACTGCTCCCACTCCGGAGCACAGTGAAGTTCTTTGCGCCTCCCAAGTCTAAAGGAGAAATGGGCAGCGAGAGTGTCACGGCAGGACCTCCTCCTCACCACTTAGATAGCTTTCAGCTACAGGATCCAGTCTTTGCCTTTCTGCTGCAGTACTGTCCTCAGGAGCCTGTTCAGGGTCCTCAGGAGCCTGTTCAGGGGCATCAGCAAAGGCAGGCATGACATCAGCAGGGGCAGGCATGACAGAGAGATTGACTCAAAAGATATCGGAAACAAATTTCCTCCGGGGCCCGAGTCTCTGACCTGGCGAACGCGAGGGATGCTGCCTGCCGCCGCAGAAGCTCTGGCTCAGGAGAGCCGACCTGTCGGGTTCAGCTGGAAGTCACCCAGCTGGGCCACCCCCCCCTATAGATGGAAAACCTGAACACCAGGTCGTGACGTCACAGCAATGGCGCCGAGGGTAGTCATAACATTCCCTGTGTGGTTATGTGGGGCTAAGCAGAGGGCTGCTGTTAAGTGTGAATCACACCCTGTGTAATGATTTCAGTTAATTGGTTGTGTTCCTTTAAATGTATTGTTGAATATAGCAGAGTTAAAGAGCTGGGCTCCCCCCCCCCACAACAGGCAAGCAGACAGGAAGAGCAGGCCGTGCAGAAACACCGCTCCTGGCCACCACCACCCCCGCCAGTCTCACTCCCGCTCACTCTTGTGCCGTCTCAGGGAGCGTGCGCGCGCGCCACCCCTGGGGGACAGGCCAACCTCGGCCCATCTGAACCGAAGACACAGAGGTCAGTGTTTGCAGAAACGATGCAAGGAAGAAAAGGAAGCTCAATACCCCAAAAGACGCTCCACGGACATGGGAGTGGCTCCATTACTTGATGTGATTAACACGTGGGATTCACTGCCACAGGAGGAGGTGGCGGCGGCCACAAGCATGGGCAGCTTCAAGAGGGAACTGGAGAAACCTATGGAGCAGAGGTCCATCAGTGGCTATGAGTCACAAGGTATGGATAGGGACTCACAGGCTGGGGCAAGGGATGCTCTGTATTCTCTGTGCTTGGGGGGGGGCAACAGTGGGAGGGCTTCTGGTGTCCTGGCCCCACCGCTGGCCCTCCTGAGGGCACCTGGTATTTCTGGCCACTGTGTGACACAGAGTGTTGGACTGGGTGGGCCATTGGCCTGATCCAACACTGGCTTCTCTTATGTTCTTATGATCCTCTGAGTAGAGACAACTTTGTTGTAGTCATTTACCGAAAACATCTGTATGCTCCCTTCCCACGCAATTAGGGCCCTCGAGGCAGCGAACAATTAAAAAAAGAAACATTGAAAATCCCACGATAAAACAGTGTGTGTGTGCATACAAACACATACACACACACACACAGCCAATAATTAAAAACAAACAAGAAGGAGGGTTATTCAGGGAACACAGGTCCTTTCCGCACTTGGATCTCATCCCTGGTTTTATCAGAGTTCAGCGCACGACACAAGACCTTGCATTCATCCCTGGTTGTAACAGCATCCGCTTATCCCGGGACAAATGTGGGGCAAAATGGGGGTGACCTCAGTGTAATGTGGAAACAAAAAATATCCCGAGATAATGACAGGGGCGAACCCGAGTGTAGTGTAGAATGTAAAAATACCCCAAGATAATTGCAGGGGTGAATTCGCGCGTAGTGCAGAATGTAAGTTCAGGGACAGGGTTGAACCAGGATTTTAGGTCTAGTGCGGGAAGGACCACAGTCTCCCAAAGAGGCAGAGGCCTTCCCCTGATGTTGCCTCCTGGCATTGGGATCCAGAGGTGGACTGCCCCTGGACTTGGAGGTTCCCTTGAAGCACCAAAGGAACCTCAGGCAAAAGGGAAAAGTCTTCCCCTGGCAGTTGCTGGGGTATGAAGTGGAGATCGAAGGGTGGGTGGGACTGGCTCTGGATGGCATCTTAGCTCGCGTGCGATTCCGGCTCCCGGCTCCAGGCAGAGGACTGCAAGCAGAAAGGATCGGCCGCGTTCCTTCCGCAGAGGGAGCTCTGTGGGCTGCAGACAAATGAACCCTCTCCTCCTGCAGGGGTGCGACCTACCAAGGTGAAAACGCAGCTCGGCTCTCCCTTAAGAACACGAACAGCACACGCAAACCAGTTTTCCTTCTCAGGGTACACCGAAGCGCCTTTGCTTTTCGTGTAAAGAGAGCCTGAATAAGCAGGTGCCTGTTGTGCATAAGCCTTAGATGCAGCCTGCTGCGCATTAAGGAATGGAGGTGGGGCTGGACTAGACGGTTCGCTGCATGGGGGAGCGGTGGCAGCAAAAGGCGCAGAAATCCACGGGCGGCTCAGACTGACGCTCCGGATATCGTCGGGAAAGCAGCACAACCCGGTTTTCCTGGCAACAATCTTAAGGGGGGGGGGGGTAAATGGGGGAAGGGGGATTTCCTGTTCCCACCACAGAGCCCCGCTCCCGCTTGCTGTGGGTACTCTCGTCTTCCGACTGTAAAAGGCACTTTTGCCTTACGGAGTCCAGCTTCCCCGCCCCGCCCCCGATACTTGCTCCTCTCCCGGGCAGGATATTAACAGCAGCCCGGCTTCAGAGGTCATCTCTGGAAACCCAGTCTCTTCCCTGAAACCCAGCACACTCCACACCGTGCACATTATTATTATTATTATTATTATTATTATTATTATTATTAT
>NW_015163658.1:91955-92137 GCF_001447785.1 Gekko japonicus | reverse complement strand
AGGCCCACCTGAGGTATTCCGGTCACCAAGGGGCCCTGCGGCCAGGACTCCGGCCAGAAGGGCCACCCAGGCCCAAACCCACTGAGTCGAACATGAGATTGCCAACACTGGCTTTGGATATGCCTGCAGCAGGGGTCATTTCCTGCAGGAGTGCACAGGAGCGGAGCTCCGGCAGTAAAGAG
>NW_015163658.1:90129-91777 GCF_001447785.1 Gekko japonicus | reverse complement strand
GGTCCAAAACAGTCCAGTGACACCTTTAAGACCTTTAAGACCAAGTTTTATTCAGGCACAAGCTCTCCCTCCTCTGCGAGGACAGATCTGCACGTTCCCCCCCCCAAATAGCTAGCAATCCAAAACAGTCCAGTGGAGCCTGAGCGGTGGGTGTTGCCTTCTGACACACTTCCGGTTTTTCACTTCCGGTGAGGTCAGGGGGTGTGGCATATGCAAATAAGTTATGCTAATGAGCTCCCGCACCTCTTTTCCTACAAAATGACCCCTGGCCTGCAGATTTGGGGTTCTGAAGGCAAGAGAGGAGCAGAGGTGGTTTGCCACTGCCTGCCTCTGCAGAGTGACCCTGGGCTTCCTTGGTGGTCTCCCATCCAAGGACTAACCAGGATCGACCCTGCTTAGCTTCTGAGATCTCATGAGATCAGGCTACCCTGGGCTATCCAGGTCTGGGCACTTTAGCACAGGGTGCCTCTAATTTGTTAGCTTGGCAGGGGTCAGGCTATCACGGGAGAATTTGTTTCCAAGGCACTCCCCCACAAGGGGTGGTGGTGGAGGCGCAACCAACCCCCCGAACTTGAAACCAAGAGGAGTGGAGGTATGTGTGTGGAGAAGCGCTAAGTGATAAACTAAAGCCTTCAACAACATATCGAATGCCTCTACAGGGAGGAAACATTTCAACAGTAGATATAAATTACCTGCCTATCATTTTTCTTCTCACCTCGACACAGAGAGCACTCCATCTTTCTGTGTTATACCTCTGAGGATGCCAGTCACAGATGCTGGCGAAACGTCAGGTCCTACAAGGCCAAGACCATTGCCAGACAGCCCGGAAAGTCTACAACAGCTAATGAACTCCAGCCGTGGAAGCCTTCGACAGTATTAAATAAATATCCACTCATCAAATGCATATACTTCTGGTGGTGAGCTCATACCTTTAATTTGGTGGTTTTAACAAAGGAAACAAAGAGGCCTCACGGGATTTACTAACTTTTCGCCATATTTTTAGGTAACGACAAAGTACTTTTGCTGAGAGATTTTACTTCCGCCGAGCCTGGCCTCTCTGTAGGCCCCTTTCATTACAATATCAAGTGAACAGATTAATGGAGTTACAGTGAAACATGGTTTAGTTTGGTAAATGCTTTTTTATTCAACTATTTTTATACAAGCGTATAAAGATTATTATATTTTTATTTTTAGATTACTGAAAGCGAGCTTTTACAGGAATATACATTGGGTATATCCCAATAAGATGTGTGCAATTCAGATTAGCAATGGTTTTAACTCTGGGTGTATTTGGGTATATTACGTGCAACAGCTTGTATGTTTCACACACATTTTTAGCCTAGGAATCAGTGGTATCTTTTAGGGGGGAAATTTACATGGCTGACCACTGATGAAGACAGCTTTGTCAAAATGCATTTAACCTTTTATCTTATAACTGACAGCACGGGCGTTTTATGCTATAATTATTCTGTTACACTTACAGTAATTGATCTTTTAACACCATTTTATAGTGTGTTTTTAGTCTGAACAGTTATTTTAAGCTGCTTAATTTGATCTGTTCTTATGCTCTGGTTGGGTTTAAAAAAAATTCTGGAGTTTGATTAACAATATTAATGTTTTATGTTTATCACATGTTATTTTGCGAGCT